>NW_026590062.1:28051411-28062747 GCF_907164565.1 Psammomys obesus
TGTGTGTGTGTGTGTGTGTGTGTGTGTGTGTGTGTGTGTGTGTGTGTAAGAGAGAGAGAATGAACAACAAGACTTCTGTTATTTTGGAAGATATTATTGTAAACAGAAAGAGCAATGTTAAAAATGCACTTAGGAGCTTCAATAATGTGCAACAATTTTCTTAAAACTGCAATGGGAGAAAAAAACGAACTGAAACATGAAAATGTAAAACCCTATTACTTGCACTCCACTCTGTAACACCCCACTCCCCGTCATTCCTAACACGCGTCTTAAGTGTGTTAATTGGAAAGGTTGTGCTGTGCACAGTGCTCTGTTTTCACGATGACAACCGCTCTGCTTTTATCACTGGGCTCAGTACCAAGAGGGGAATCGTTTTCAAAATTCAAAGCGTTTTGATCTGGTTGTGTCACCCAGCTGCCTGCATTCAGCTGGGATTCTGTCTTGGTGCTGAGACTGGAGAAGGGAGAGAGCAGCTGAATGGTTAAGTGGGAAGAGAGAGGCTGGACACTAAAAACAATAGCGAAGTCCAATAACACCCCTCTAAGGCTGCCAAGTTATTTCTCCCTTCAGGAGGGCACACTGAATATACCACAAATGTTTATTGAAAAGAAGGTCATTAACTAATAAAGCCCAGAGAGGAACAGTCCGTCAGCATAAATACCACCCAGGAAAACAAGCAGAGAGGCTTTCTCAGTTTACACTCATCCCCTGCAAATCCTTGGGCAGATGACAGCCGATGTGTGGTCTGGCAAGTGACGCATGCCTATGAGAATGTCTCCAAAAAAACGAGGAGTGGGGCGAGTTTAACACATGCTTTGGGGAGCCACTCCTGCTCCACGGAAAAGCTACACCCACCAAACAGAAGGGCAGTATCTTGGCATCCAAGAGCCCTGAGCCCAGCAGAAGGAAGCTCTTCACAGTTCTCCTACACAAATGGTGCTTCTAGATGGTTTCCACATGCGGGCTACAACTAAAGGAAAGCTACCAGCATTCAAACAGAAACAGAGATGTAAATTCCAAAGTCAGAATTCTTTCCAGAATGACAAACAAATTAGTTATTTGGATCTTCTCTGCCCATTCCAGCTTTCAGGGTGGTGTTTGGTAGAATGAAGAGGCAGCATTTTGACCAACCGAAGACTGTCTAGGACAAATAGCTATGGGCCATATTTCGATCATCATCATCAACACAAGCTAGTGGAGCAAGTACAGTGTCTCCACAGCCCCGTCCTCCATACATGAGTTCACAATGAGGAGTCATAATGGAGAATTTTGAACCACTGAAATTGCATGTGCACAGAACTCAATGACAGTGTAATTTTTTTATGTGTCAGGGGGCATAGCTGCTCCAATTGACCTTTGGAAAAAAAGAATCTCCACTGGAGATCTCTCTAAAGACTCTAACCATCTTGTGTTTCATTGTCATAATGACAACGCATGTTGATCTGGCGCTCCTCTAGACAAGACTGCCCTGACTACAGAATCACAGTGCCTCATGCCTGGGAAATGCTGTATGCTGGGCTCTGGCACTACCACAGCCGGTTTCTATGCACTCACTCCAATCATTTTTCTCAATCAGCTCTGCTCCTACCTGAGTTTAATTTCCACCCCCCAAAACAAAGCCAAATAGAGATGGACTACCCTTATAACAGGATCCGAGTTCAATGAAAATGGCTAGATATTTGGGGACTAGCTACGGGCACACAGTGTCTCGCCCATCCCTGACCATACAGAACCCAAGTCCCCAAACTGCAAAGCCTGATAACTCACCTCTCAAATAAAGCGGGAAACACAGCCGACACAGGTAGCCGGGCTCTAAAAGAAAGTGTGTGTGAATAATGGGAACAAACAAAATATAGATTCCAGAGGCTCTGTCAATAATTGCCAGCTGGGCTCCCACTGCACCATTTAACTGTAAATCCATACTCACTAAGAATTGCATCACAGATCATAAATACCTGTTTCTATCATGTCACCATATCTAGCTTTGCCCTGGAAAATCATTAGCTGGCAAAGAAAGTTTGCAGTTTAGAAGGTAACAGTAATGAAATGCCCATCTCTGCATTTCCTACTCATGGTCAAAAGAGCAGAAAGAAATCTCTAAATATATATATTTTAACACACAATCATAAATATCTACCAGACCTGCTACACATGCTCATTTATACCAGGCTACTACTTTTTGTTTCATGCCACACTGATGTGCTTGACAGTTTTTCGAAGCATTTATAACTGCAACAGTGTTGATCTTATTTAAAGAGAATATTAAATCAAATCCCTTGTCATCGGCATAAAATCTCCTATAGCATCAACAAAAGGCGGCTGTTTTTATTGATTCCTTGATACGAAAGATGCAGGAGGCAGACAGATGCTGCTCTGTCTTAAAAAAGGAAAAAGAAAAAGTCACAATTAAAGTCTCATGAAAACTATTAGTCACCATAAAGGTCATCATCGACTTCTAATGGCATCCCAAAAGGAAACAATATGCTTCATTTCAACATCAAGAACTAAGACAATAGGATGCTGTGCTTCCAGTATGAGCATAAGAAAACGTATGAAGAAGCCTAAACTAAATGCTTGCCATGTCCAAAGGCAATACTAATGAAGCCTACTTCGCACTACTGAGTGCACTGTCTGCATTTGTGATAAGGGACTTTATGGGGGGGGGGGGGAGAGGTGCAAAATGCAAATAATCAGCTACACTTGGTTTCACCGACTGAACCATATCAGGAGTGGATCTTCCGGAGGGTCTGTACCAGAGGTGGGCAGGCCAGAGGCAGGACAAAAGTGAGAGATGAGGAATGCAGCTCCATCTTCAAGTAGGCACTACTGCTCTCCACAGCCCTCAGGTCTCTCCCTTGTAAGAGACCCGAACTAGAGCCTAGTGCCTTTAATGTGTAAGCAAACAGATGTACCATTGCGTACTCCTTCTGGTTGCTGGAGGCACATTGGTCTGTCTTACAGTTTTCTTAGTCCTAAATTGAAAGAATGGTGTAGAGGACTTTGAGTCACCATCAGCTGAGGAGCTCACAGGGGACAGAGACAATTGTGTAGTACTCGGAGCACTAAGGTATAAAAACAGAAAAAATGCACCGCAAGAACACTGCAGCAGAAGACTGACTTCTCAGCAGTTTATCCAGGTGCTTGATAAAGAGTCTACAAAGTCCAGAACTCAGTGGGAGCTGGCTGTTGCCTGTCCCTGAAGGTGAGAACATAGTTACGGGAATACCAAGGGAGTGAGGTTGAATTTATATCTCATCTACAGCTCTTCAAGCGAAGGGGTCATGGATCAATTCTAGAAATCTCCTACTCACAAGGCTTTTTCCACTACATGTCTTACATAGAATTATCTAGTAACAAATCCTTAGGATCAACTCCGAACAAATAGCCATGCATCACAGTGTGAGGAAGCCATTACAGAAAAGCAATGTGCTGGACAGGAGAGATGGCTCAGTGGGTAAAGTGCTTGTCACACAGGTATAAAGACTTGGGTTCAAATCCACGGAATACACGCAAAGCCAGATATGGTAGTATGCACATGGAAGGTCAGTATTGCTACAACAAAATGGGAGGCAGAGTCAAGAGAATCTCCAGAAGCTTGCAGGCCAGCTATCCTGTCACATAGGGCAGTGAAAAAGAAGGGACTCTGTCTCAAACAAGGTAGGAGGTGAGAACCCATATTGAAAATTATCCTGACTTCTCCACATGTACCACACCATGGCATACACATGAACACACACACACACACACACACACACACACACACACACACGGGGTGGGGGGAGGAGAGAGAGTGAGCAATTTAATAAAAAGGAAGGCAGGCAGTATGCTATGGCAGTTACAAAGGAACTTGGACTCTGGACTGAAGGTTAATTGGCTCCCCAGTAGTTCTAGCTAAAAACTTATTGATACCATCTTTGCAGAACAGTCATGAGTTTTAAACAAGGTAACTCTGTAGGATTATCTACTGCCTTTGCAGTGATAGTGATGTCTGTCCTGTGAAGGCCTCTCCCCAGACTCTTCCCTCAGCATTTCAAAGATACCTGAAAAATGAACATGTCCAGACTCCAAATTGTCTAAAACCGCTACCACCAGTCCTTGGTCCTGGTCCTGGTCCCTGTATTAGTAAATGTCCCACCCCCTACTCACTTGATGGACCACAGTGTAGGATAGTTCTACTTTGTGCACTGGCAGAATGTGGGAAACTTTATAAGTTAACATCTATCACTTTAACTCAAACTCCACCAAGGCCTACCAACTGGGTCTACTCCTAAGAACTCCACATCTTCTATTTCTGCTTCCATCCTTGCTACCATGGGACAGTCCCCACCAGTTCAAACTCAAGACATTTCTAACAGCTCCTCTATGTATTGTCACACCTACTACCTGGCCACAATCGCTCCATCTATGTAATCTGTGTGGGTTAGTATTGACTGTCAACTTGAAACAACCTGGGAAGAGAACATCAACTAAGTGATTGCCCAGATAATATTGGCCTCCAGACATGTCTGTGAGAGAGCTTCTTGGTTGATGATGGATGTGGAAGGCCCAGCTCACCGTGGGTGGCAGCATCCCTAGGTGGGCTGTATAAGAGAGCCAGCTGAGCATGAAACACAGAACAAGCTAGCCACAGCCATTCCTCCATTGTTTCTGCTTCAGTTCCCACTTGACTTCCTCCCCATAATTCTCTCAGTGGTGAATTGTGGCCTGGAAGCGTAAGCCAAATAAACCTTTTTTTTTTCCTCTCTCTCTCTTTACAGTTAATTTTTTCAGACTATTTTATCACAAGAACAGAAAGCAAACAAAAACACGAGCAAATAAACCCCAAACTTGGCTGTGTTAACTCCCTGCTTAAAAAAGAAACTTGGTAGCTGTATGTTTCTCATTGAATAATGACCAGAAACGCCCAGGATTCACCATGACCTTCCCAATTTCTATCTGATATCCTGGACTCTTTACTGCACCCTCCCTGCTCTCACCCTCACTCTAGTGGCCTTCCTTCAACTTCTAACCATGCCAAACTCATTCCTGACCCAGATTCTGCTCACACGCTCTTCTCCTCCGAGAGCATCTTCCCATCCACTTTGCTACCACATCTAATCTCACCCACAGGCAGAGTGAACTTTTAAAGAACTCAAGGACTGTAGCCCTTGATTCAGTACCTACTGCTACATCTTGAAAGCCTTGACAACTCAGAAACCAGAGGACCTCAGTCCTAATTTTGTATGGTACCCTGAAAATTATACAGCAAGTCCAATCCCGGGGGAAGCCTTGGGTGACCTCCCCTAACAATTCAAATATCCATTCACATCCATCATAGAACCCTGTGCATGTCCCCTTGTGCCATATTTCGCCATGGTCATGTGGAAATGTCTATTTGAGCAACTAACTTAGAATACAAACTTCTTGGAAGGGTCAGACTTTCTATTACCCACACTTTTACCCATATTTCCCAACACACATCAGGTCCGTGAGTGACAAATGACTAGATCAGTGTTTTTTAGTATTACTGGCATTATAATTACTACCACAGTATGTCCTGAAGGCAATTTTTCCAGCATGTAATAGAAGGAAACAATACAACATGGTGATAGGTAACTCTTATGAACCCCTATTGACACCCAAGATCAGATGAAGTTTTGCAGGCATGCCCTGGGTTAGGGAACTAGAAGAAGCCACATTTTAGCAGATAGGACACATCATGGCAGAAGCCAAGAGAAGATGGGGCTTCGGATACTAGAAAGAACATAAACAAACATACCAAGACAAAACCAGGAGTGGAAACTCAGGTTACATAAAACATTCTAATCCATTGGTTTCTTTGTAGAGCATAGTTAATTAAAACTGTGAAAAGCTTTGGAACCAGGTTTGAGGATTCACATTTTCCTAAAAGCAAAAAGCAATGTTTTAAACCCAGTGACAGGGCTGGTGAGGATGCAATGACTCAGGTGACATACAGTGCTTGCCAAGCCTGAGGATCTCTGTTCAGTCCTCAGAAACTACCTGAGTGGAAGGAGCAACTGACTCCTGCAAGTCGCCTCTGAACACATGCATGCACTTACATACATGCATACAACTAAATAAACACAGAAGTGTTTAAATAGATGCTTACAATTCTTTGCAAGGCCTTACAATTGTCCCCATCTTTATATAAAACAACCACATAAAGATTTTCTAGTACACACACACACACACACACACACACACACACACACAAAAGAAAGTGTTTGAGCACCAGGCAATAACCTCTTTCTTTGGGGACCATATGTTTAGCTGTGCTGTGACAGCATGCTTTGATCTGATACAAGCGCACAGCCAGCACTCTCCACCACCAACAGGCTGTGCGAAGGGACCCGGCTACTTTTTGAAGAGCCCCTCCTCAAGTGAGTGCTTGCCCGCCCGTCTCCACTGATGTCGTCCAGCTGGAACTGCCCCAGTAAGATATTACCCACATGAAACACATGTATGTATTTCTCCAGAAGATAGAGCTACCTCAGCCATAGCTCTTGCAGCATCAAAACCCAAGACCCAAGATGGAGAAAGGAGGTGCCACTCTTCCCAGGAGCTGTGGTTATCACTGCCTAGCCTCACCAAGACTAAGCTGTTCTTGAAGCTTAACTAAGCTGTTAAGAATGCCCTTAACAAGTGAATAATTCACATATCCACACATATTGTGTGTCTCCTTAACAGGAACTTGGCTGAGCAACAACAACAAATAAAAAAAAAAATAGCCAACGCTTATTATGATATACAGTAAGATCCAAATGCTCAAAAGCTACACTTAACTCATTACTCAGAAATATGTCCAGGGCTGGAAATGAGTAGCTATTTAATTTCAAATAGGAGAAATGACATTCCTCTGTTTACACAACCCCTGTTAAAATCAACAAAATGTAGGTATAGTATGTGTTCTGCCAAAGGCAGATCAAAGCGAAGCCTAGGCATGACTCTGCCCCATTCCCACAGACTCCCTTATGAGTTCTTGTCATTACATCAGTTTAATCCCCTGCCACTTCAGGCCACTGTTCGTCAGGCTGAATGAGAAGCACCGTATGATGGTGTTTAATGTGATGGTGTCCTTTCTCCAGCCCTTTTAAAGCAGAAGTTTGCCGAATGTCCAAAATTCCCTTTACAGCTCATTTGAGATGCATAAACAATTCCAAAGACAGAGAGGAAGAAAAATAATAATTTGCCATTTTAAGGAGCTTGGCTGCTGCAGGCGGGGAGGTATTGAATTTCGGATGCCTTGCTGCTGCCCTGTGTTGTAGGCCATTCAGCCCCACAGCTCGCTAGGCATGCCTGGGGCTGCTGTAGCTCTGACCCTGTCTCATTGACTGTGTCTGGACTCGTTGGCAGGGCACTATCTCTCCTGACAATCCCACAGGGAGAAGGCTGCTTCCTCTCCCCACATCTTTCCTGTGGGAACCCTGGCCGTATGTTTACTGCCTACTCCATCCCACATGCTCCCTCAAAGGGCTGAGACTTAGAGCAAATTCAGCCATGGGGCTGGCCTCTGGCTAAAGTCACACTGAATTGAGAGGTGAGAATATGCTATTCACTCACCCTCGCTCCAAAACACAAACAGGTAAAGACCAGAAGGCTTTTGAGGGGAAACAAAGGCTATATCCACCTTTCTGAGCCTTTTCAGATTACCCCCAAATCCACTGAGTGATGTGTCTACCAGCAGGCAGTGTCTCTGCGTACCAGGAAGGTAGATCTGGAAAGCCACACACATTAACAGAGAGAACTGTGCATCCAAAGAACCACGAGGTGGATTCCTTTATCCATTTTCCAATGTTTAAAATAAACTGACTGTGATTAGAGCAAAAGTCCCAAAACAGAGCAAACCAGCCATACCCCCTGATCATGGCTGAGCTAAAGCCTTCAAGTAGTTAGAGGAGCTCGAGTCTCACTTGCCAAGGAAGAACCTCTAGGTGACCAGTGTGACTCTGATGTGTTGCCCAGAATCCTCTGCTGCTCTGGACTGTGCCAATAAGACACTGATGCACTAAAAAGTCTTCATGTAGACATGTTCACTAATTACTACAGACAGACAGGAAGAAAATCACAGTCCTCCAAGAGTGTTCAGAGCTCTTCTTCTATGTACAGAGAAGACTCTCTTCTCACCCAAGCTCACCAGCAGTCGAAGAACCAGACCACATCCAAGCACATGTGGGCGATGAACACAAAGCTGAGTAGATGAGACTAAGGCACCTGATGGCTCAGGGTGTAACTGATATTAGAAGAAAGTAATGTGGCCAACTCTAAAATACCAGTGTTAGTTATCTTCAGAGAAAAAAAGAGCCATCTTGAAACTTCAGTATTTAAAAATTTCAGAAATGAAAGAAAACAGGGCTGGAGTCACAAAGTCTCTGTGGTCATCCGTCTTGGGAAATGAGTGTCATCAATTCAGGTTTTCTCAGATCAGACTCAGATCTCTCTCTCTTTTACACACATACACACACACACACACACACACACACACACACACACGCACAGTTTTTCTTTTCTAGTCCATTCTAAATATTTTACTGCAATAATACCGCACACTGATTTTCACTAAGTAGAAAATAACAGTAAAGATCACGCAAAACACCTGCTTCTGCGATAGTAGTTTCTAGAGTAACTGACCTCAAGAGCTCCTCCCATCATGCTCCCTACACAAGGCTTCAGAATCCTCATCCCTTCACACAGCCCCAAATGCCACCAAACATCTAAGTCCAAATCTACTCATCACCTTTGTTAGCCACCAGGCCAAGTTATTTGTCTAACTCAGATACATGGAAATGCCTACTCCTTTGGCCCATCTCCAATGTTCTGTTCATAGCTATCATCAACTGTCACATTCTAATTGTGATTTCCATGTTTCCTTGAGTGTTGTATGAAGTTGGGAGGCAGGGAGGCTATGTACCTTGTATGACTACCCTACATGGAATACTTCTCAGTATTGGTAGCTGACTAGTGGGTCCCGTAAGAAGAGACCATCCAGGGAGGAACACATTTATATTCCCCAAACTTTCTAAAAGTCATGGCATTTTTAAGCTAAAGAGGACACATACTAGATGAGGACTGAGCAGTCATGGAGGTTAAGGTACTTGGTTCCAGTCTTCTGGGAAGTTCTCACCCTCTAAGTACTGAAGAGGGAAGTACCAGAACCTGGGATCCTTCAGAAGAGCATCTATGACAAGAGTCTGTCAAAGAGGAGTTAAGGCAGAACGTGGTGTGTCACACCAGAGAAGTTTTCCTATGATAGGATCAGTCACTGACTCCTGTCTGCTCCCTGAATTTCCCCATCATGATGAGCTGGCCAGGGTCACCATCTTCTCCTCCTAGAACATGCCATTCAAAGAGACCATTCCCATTGTGGACAGAAAAATGCCTTTCTTGTCCCAGCTTTGATATTTGACCTAAGAGCCTCGAACTGGATAATGTAAACTGGCCTTGAACAGGCAATCCCCCTGCCTTGCCGTCCATAATTCTGGGATTATAGTCACAGACCACCAAAAGGAAGTCATCCATCCTTGCTTGAAAGCATGTGTTTTGGGCACTTTGAATTCCATGAACACTGCTTTTGCTGTATATACAAATAGTAAGTCCATCCCAGAGCCATCCCCAGGGCCCCAGCATTTGGGAAGAAAGGGATAACATATGTATGCTAGATCAAGCATGCACACACACACACAGAGTGAGAGAGAGAGAGAGAGAGAAGCTTTGAACATGAGGCAGTGGAAAGGCAGATAGAAGGAAGCCTAGCCAAGGCAGGGAGGAAAATCGAACCCTTGAAAATTACAAAGCAGAAGATGCCAACAGAGATCCCTCACTGTCGTGGTTGCTTACTGCAGCAATCTCTTCTCGTTTGGGGATGACATCGGCAGGCCTGACTTTTGTCACCAGTCACTCTGCGCTTGCTTTAATTACGCAGCACACAAACAGAAATTTTCTTTCTGATCACATAAATCACATTGCTGTGACATGGGACTCAATAGGCACAGCTAGAACAATGTGGTGAGAGCTATCGACTCCATCACTCAAGTCCACAAGGTGTATCATTTAGCCAAGAGTGATAATTAGACGCAGAATATACTGAGAACTGTCAATAGGCATGTCAATAGGAGAACTCTTAGCATCTAACACCAGTGAATCGATGGTGTTTTTCAGCTATAAAATCAAGAAAATGATAGCTTTCAAATGAATGGTGGAAAGGAAACAGGAGCCTCCTTGGGGAGGAATAAAACAGCTCAATTTTCCCTTACTGAGTGCCTCTCCAACCACCTCACTCAATGGAAAAGGTCACAAAGCATTACAGCAAAATATCTGTGAAACAAGATGTACAACAGCGTGGGGACGTGACACGCTGCCTGGGCACCCCACAAAGGCCTCACTAGCTTTGACCCGACAGGAGCTGAGAATGGGACGGCAGATGGCAGACGAGAAACTACGGTTGGCATCAGGGAGGGAAGGGCAGACTGTGGCGCGGCTGCAGGGAAAGCATCCTATGAAGGGGGGGTGCACGCACTCGTGGACGCGGCTCCTGAGCCCACGGGCACAAGAGCTGGTGTCCCGATGGGATGCTGCTGAGGAGACACCCCCTCCACAGAGTAAACAGTAACAGAGAACACACATAGGAAGCTCCCCATGTGCCACTTACTGCCCTAAATACTGTGCGTGTGTAAATTCACATAGTCCACACGCAGACCCTTGTAAGAGGCGGCTTCATTAAAGCCCTTTCCATGATTTCTACAGGAAGAATATGACAGAGCCAGAATACATGGGCAGTCTAGATTCTGACCCACCATGCAACACTGAGGGAGCCAGCACGGGTCACCTCACCTTTCTCTTTCAGCCGAGCAGGCGGCAGGTAGAATGGTCGAAAAGCTGAGTGGTAGTATGACACCTTGTGTAAGTCAGGAGACTTCTGCTCTGTTTCCTTATGTAAAAGGAAGCCATAGTCGGGAGACCTGGGGAACTGGTCACCATGTATTGAGCTTGCCTGATGACCTTTTACAAAGTCCAATAGCACCCCCCCATTTGGCAGTTCAGTAAGCCAAGTCATGGAGAGATCTCATGAAATCCTTCAGGATAGGACAGCTAGATAGCTCAGTGGGTAAAGACACCTGCAACCAAGTCCGGTGGCCAGAGTTATGATGGGAAAAGAGAACAGATCCCTGTAAGCTATTCTCTGGTCTTGGCACTTGCAAAAAACAAATATATACACAAAGCAAATGATAACGTGATTAAGGTGTTTTCATCCTCATACTGCCTAGCTCTTGGGTCTGAGGCAGAACTCAAATGATCTCTCTCTCTCTCTCTCTCTCTCTCTCTCTCTCTCTCTCTCTCTC
>NW_026590062.1:28062757-28084961 GCF_907164565.1 Psammomys obesus
TCTCTCTCTCTCTCTCTCTCTCTCTCTCTCTCTCTCTCTCTCTCTCAGGCTGAGTTCTCACTTAGCACCCTCCCCTAGGCTGACAGAAGGGCTTTGCATGAAAAGTACCTGAAAAGGAGCCACTGCATTTGGTGAGTGCTCAGTAAACATTGGGAGGAGGATGTGGATGGAAACAGATGAGGCAGAAGGCAAGGCTGCTGGAAACAGACCCACACGCAGAACACATCAATGTATGCATCTGGACAGGCTTGCGATAGCACCTCAGTAATTAACAAATCAAGAGAATGCACATGAGTCGCTAATTCTGGTTTGACTCTAAGCTAGCATTTGTTTAACTGATTACTGGCCCTATTTCCAGGGGCTGAAGTGTATTAAATTGGTAGAATATTTATTATCAGAAAAAGTAGTAAATCTCATTTCAAGTAACATTTATGAAATACTTATCATGTATGGGGGCATTGGACTTGATTCTTTTTATTTAATAGTGGTTGTTTAATCATCTTTGTTCTTGAAGCTATCGTTTCAATTTGGGGGAGAAACACTTTTGGATGTGATAAGAGAACTCTAGCAAAGACATTGCCTTCAGTAAAACAAACCAGCTGTCAGTCTAAGGAGAGGAAAGGCAGCCTTGTCATTAGTTAATTGTGAGTGGACATTAGCCAGGCAACATTTGAGGTGACCTGTGGTTGCATATGGCTTTACGTACACACATTCAAATCCACCACTACACTCCAAGCTTTAATCCGGGTTCTTCCTTCCCTACATATGTTCTTCTCTGTAGCAGGAGAGTCGCCGCTGTGTCCCCCCCGAGGTGAGGAGGTCTGGTACACAGCAGGTTGGGACAGGGGCAGCAGCGTCCATAGCTCATAAGCGTCACCAGTCTGGACTGTCTCCTCCATGCCTCTCCTCTTTGCCCCCTAGAGTCTAAGACAAAGATTACATGATACTTTTCCTCTTAAAAAAATATTCAAGGGCTCCCTGTGTCACTCACAGGGGGAAAAACAAACATATTGTCTATGGCTCACAGTCCTCCTCTGAGCTTCATACTTGCTGTTTTTCCTGTCTCTCATCACAGTTTCTCTCATGTGGCAGGACTTGAAATTAAAATCTCATCATCAGTGCCCCTCCTTAATGTACTGTCTTCAGAAGACCTCATCCAGATATCCTCTCAAGTTCTTCAGTGCACTTAATTTTCTCTATAATATTTATTGCAAGCTGGCAATTGTCTTCTATTTCTTATTTATTTGTTTTTTCCTCCAACTACAAAGGAAACTTCATGAGTTGATGGTTTTATTTTATTCATGTCTGAACTATAATATGTCAAACTGTGCTTTATGCACAAAAAGCTTTCCATCCAAACTGCATAAATGGATGGATGGATGCATGCATGCATGGCTCTCGGTGCACAAACAACAGTAAAAACCAAAAATTTAAAAACCAACAATGAAATGAGACAGCAGCTGAGTCATTTAATGCCATACATCTTCAGTGAGCATAGCTGAAGCTGAGGCCAGGCCCTGCTGTAGAATCTCACATGGTAGAAGGGAACAAAATAGTCCTGAAATCTCATAACTCCAGAAAAGAAGAGTACAGCAGAGGATGTGCAGAGGATGCAGAACAAGTACTTCCTTTGGCCTCATGCCAGCCTCACAGAGGAATACAGCAACAGCTTGTGGTGAATCTCCCTTTATGGTTAGAAGAAAAGTGTTCTTATTTATCTCTGATGGGTAAAAACTATTATTTTACTCACATCAATATTTATATAAAGATTACATGTATGTGCATTTATTTATTATAAATAATTACCAGTGGAAGGTACTGAAAGGCAACTACAAGCAGGTAAAATGTGGAGGCATCAGAGACTGGAGTTACAGCTACAATGAGGAGAAGGTGCTGGGTCTTGGGCTTTGCAATCCTGATCCCTGAATGGAAATGCTTGAAAAGTGTAGACTATGCCTCAGCACTATGGTTTTACGCTAAGATTAATTACCAAATTAAAGCAGATCTTCGCTCCAAGGAGATACAAATAAACCTTCCCAACTTCAATGCAATCAGCCACTAATTTAGGTACAAATATGAACCTAGTATAAAAGTCAGTAATTTTCAGAGGAAGATGACAGAACTGGAAATATCTGTATTTGGTAATGGTAATGGTAATACAACAAAAATACAAGACATATCAAGAAACAAACATGCAACTCACTATCAAAAGAGACTTCAGGCAATAAATAAAGATCTTGAGATAATTCAAAATGAGTAAAGGGGGCTTTTAAAAAAGCTATTGTGAATATTTTCAAAAGACTCAAGAAAAAGAGGGTTATAATGAGTCGACAAACAGAAAATATCAATAGAAAAATTAAAACTACAAAGAACTACATTGAATTCTCAGTAGTAAAATAACTGAGATGAAACATTCACTGAATAATTTTGACAGCAGATGGAAATAAGGCAGGGAAAGAGGCACATTCAAGTTAAAGAGAGATCAATAATATTAGAAGAGAGGTCAAGAATATTTATCCAACCTGAAAGACACATTGAAATATATAAAAATGTCTCAGACAAATATGAAGTAATAGTAAGGTGTCTAACACATTCAGTAAGAATTTAGGGAGTGAGGAGAGATACCAAGGCAAAGATACTTCTCAAAAGAGACAGAAATTTCTCCCTTATTGACTTTGCATACTTATAAATAGGGCTTCATGGACTCCAAGCAAGGTAAACACCAAGTAAAGACTTCAAAACTGAAACATAAAAAGTAAATCTTAAAATTACTCAGAGGAAATGGACTATTACACAATGGCACAGAGACATATAATTGACAGCTGACTCATGTTTAGAAACAATGAATATCAGCAACTAGCTGAAATCTAAAAGTCCTCAAAGAAACTGGGCTGAGTTCACGTCAGAGCTCTCCTTTCCATGTGTTATGTTCCAGGCTTGATCTCTAGGACAGATAAAACAACATAGAAGTAAAAACAACACAGAATTTCATATGCAAGAAAAATAGTCTTCAAGTACAAGAGAGATCAGTAGAGACTGGAATTGTTCCTTGTCATGTGCACTCTACCGCAGGATTAGAAGGGGCCATGACAGAGTACAGAGGTCTGAGTAAACTAGGAGGAAAGGATCTTAAAGCCCCAACCGCAGGGAGGTACAGAGGTCAATGGCTCCTATTTTCCCCGCCTGTACACAGCACCATGTGGAAGCTACTAGAGCTCCCATGTGCTTAGAGCTGAAATCGGATAACTTACCAAGGCACTTGTCCCTGGGGAGGACTGCCTGCCTTTCTCAGCAGCCAGTAGCTACCCCTTCATCTAGGAGTGGGGCCACATTGGGATGTCATAAGTGCTGTCATTGTGCAGGTCTTGTACAGGTGACAGGTCTTGTATAGGTGGCCATATTGTTGATATTTCCTGTGTACAACTCTTTGTCATACATAGATGACACTATCCCATAGCAGGTATCCTGTTCCTCTAACTCTTAAATCCTTCACCCTCTTCCATAATTGTTGCTTGTTTTCTATTATATACCAAATGTGTGTGTGTGTGTACGCGTGTATGTGACATAAAGGGGGAACTGTAGCCAAGGAAGAAAACTAGTCTAAGAGGAGACAAGGGGGAAAGTAATAGAGGGCAGCAAATACAAGAAAAGTACAATGACACTTATATGTTTGTTTATATGTGAAATTGTCATAATGAAACCCATTCTTTTGTACAATGATAATTAAAATGCTCAGGTTGTTACATTTATACCAAGTTGTATAGTAATAACTCAGGTAGGCTTCAAAATCAGGCAAAGTTGAGGATATAAATTTTAATCTCTAAGGGAGACAATAAAAGGAAAATGGCTTAAAAGTCAGAAAGTGAAATAAAAACAAAATGCTAAACAAATTCAATCAATTTAAAAAGAAGTGAAAAAACTAGGAAAGATAAAAGTAGACAGCACAAATACAAAATACTGTCAAATAATAAACTTAGGCAAAAACATTTTAATAATTATATGAAAGTGACTGAAGGCTGTGATAAAAAGGAAAAGACCATAGAAAAGAATAGAACACACAGACCCAACTGAGTGTTACCTACAAAGATGATTTCATAAGCATACAAACAGGGTGAAATAATGCAAAGACACTGGGAAAACATGAGCATCAAAAGGCATTAAAAAGATGGTGTGATAACACCACAGTGATAACACCAAACAAGAAAGGGACAGTAAACATGAAGACTAGGAATACTGCCAAACATTTTAAGAGGAATACTGCACAGTGATGACACTGCACAGTGACGATGCTGCACAGTGAAGATGCTGTGCAGTGAAGATGTTGCACAGTGATGACACTGCACAGTGATGATGTTGCACAGTGATGGTGCTGTGCAGTGATTAGCAGATCAGAACGTAGGAAGCACACAGGTCATAAGTGTGATACATGGATTCAAAACAGAGTTAGCACAAACCTCACATAGCTAAAATATAAATCTAAAAAATCCACAACTGCCATTAATAGAAATGGATACCCTTCTTGGTAACAGATGTACTTAACAGAACAAAATCCAGGTAGGGATATGGTAGATTTGAGTGCTCCTAAAGGGCAGACTGGTATTTATAGGCTACATTACCAAACTATGTCAGAAGATACATTTCCCAAGTATACATGTATACATTTCCCAAGTATTCATAAAGGAAGATCACATGCAGGTAGGACTCTTTAAACTTATAAATATTGTATTTTTATGAGAGGGTCTCAGTTTAGATCAGACTGGCCAGAAAGTAACTATGTTGATCAAAACTAAAACTAAAACTCACAGAGATCTACCTGCCTCTGTTTGCTGAGTGCTGGGATTAAGGGCATGCACCACCACACCCAGCCATAAATACTGATATTTCTTTTTTGAGACATGGTTTGTTTGTGTAGCTTGGCTGTCCTGGACTCACTTTGTAGACCAGGCTGGCCTCAAACTCACAGAGATCCACCAGAGTACTGGGATTACTGGTATGCACCACCATGCCTGGCTCAAATATTGAATTCTTAAAGGTTCCACTTTCTGAGGAAACATCATCAGTTTTTAATTCATCAAACTAAGATATCTTCAAAAACACAATAACTGAAAATTCAGGAGCTCATTTCTTTTTTTTAACATAAAGGATTTTTTAATTTTTTTATTAATTACACTTTATTTACTTTGTATCCCTCCTGTAGTTCCCTCCCTCCTCCCCTCTCAACCCCTCCCTTCCTCCTCCTTCTCCACACATGCCCCTCCCCAAGTCCACTGGTAGGGGAGGTCTTTTTTCCTTCCTTCTGACCCTAGTCTGTTGGGTCTCATCAGGAATGGTTGCATTGTCTTCCTCTGTGGCCTGGTAAGGCTGCTCCCCTCTTAGGGGGAGGTGATCAAAGAGCAGGCTAATCAGTTCATGTCAGAGACAGTCCCTGTTCCCATTACTATGGAACCCACTAGGAGACTGAACTGTCATGGGCTACATCTGTGCAGAGGTTCTGAGTTATCTCCATGCATGCTACTTGGTTGGACTATCAGTCTCAGGGAAGACCCATGTGCCCAGATTTTTTGGATCTGTTGCTCTCCTTGTGGAGCTCCTCCACTGCTGGTGGGAATGTAAACTTGTACTCTGGAAATCAATCTGGCGCTTTCTCAGACAATTAGTAATAGTGCTACCTCAAGATCCAGTTATACTGCTCCTGGGCATATATACAAAAGAGGCTCAAGTACATAATAAAGATATTTGCTCAACCATGTTTGTAGCAGCTTTATTTGTAATAGCCAGAAGCTGGAAACAACCCAGATGCCCCTCAACTGAGGAATGGATACATAAAGTATGGTACATCTACACAATGGAATACCACTCAGCAATAAAAAAACAAAGAAATCATGAAATTTGCAGGTAAATGGTAGAAACTGGAAAAGATCATCCTGAGTGAGTTATCCTAGAAGCAGAAAGACACACACAGTATATACTCACTCATATAGACATATAATATAGGACAAACCTACTAAAATCTGTACATCTAAAGAAACTAATCAAGAGGGAGAACTCTGGCTAAAATGCTCAATCCCCATCCAGAAAGGCAAAGAGGATGGACATCAGAAGAAGGAGAAAACAGGGAACAAGTTAGGAGCCTCCCCAGAGGCCCTCTGAAAGGCTCTGCCCTGCAGACTATCAAAGCAGATGCTGAGACTTATGGCCAACCTTTGAGGAGATTGTAGGGAATCTTATGAAAGAAGTGGGAGTTAGTAAGACCTGGAAGAGCTCATTTCTTAAAAGAATATATTAGAACAAAAGCAAAATTATAAAAAATTTTTCTTTTTTCTTTAGAGGTCACAGCCATCAGTGGCAAGGAGCATGGGAACAGCCCATGGTGCTGGAGCAGTACCAACAGCTTGATCCAAAAGCATGAGGCAGCAAGAACTAAGCGGGAATGGCATGGAATTTTAAATAATTATTTTTTTTTAATTTATTCACTTTACAACCTGATTGTAGCCCCTCCCTCATCTGCTCCCGGTCCTACCCTCACTCCCTTTTCATCCCTGTTCCCCCTCAAAGTCCACTGAAAGAGGGAGCCCTCCTCCCCTATCATATGACCTTAGCCTATCAAGTCTCATCAGGACTATCTGCATCCTCTTCCTCTGTGGCCCTGGCAAGGCCGCCATAACAGGGAAAAGTGATCAAGGAACAGGCAAGAGAGTCCATGTCAGAGACAGCCCCTGCTCCCCTTACTAGGGAACCTACATGGAAACTGAGCTTCCTATCAGCTATAGCTAAGCAGGGGACCTAGGTCCTCTCCATGTATATGCCTTGGTTGGTGCATCAGTCTCTGCAGGACCCCCTGGGCCCAGATATGTCAGCTCTGTTGATCTTCTTGTGGAACTCCTGTCCCCTCTGGATCCTTCTATTCCCCTACTTTTCCATAAGACTCCCCTGTGCTCTGCCCAAAGTTTGGCTGTTGAGTCTCAGCATCTGCTTCAATCCTTGCTGGGTGGAGTCTTTCAGAGGACATCTATGGTTGGCTCCCATCCTGTTCCCTCTCTTCAACCATTTCCAGGGTCTATTCTATTTGTCCTTCTGAATGAGAATTAAGCTTCCTCCCTAAGGGCCTTGTTGCTTAGCTTCTTTAGGTCTGTGGATTATAGTATGGCTATCCTGTATTACATGGCTAATATCTACTTATAAGTGAATGTGTGTCTTTCTGCTTCTGGGTTACCTCACTCAGGATGATCTTTTCTGGTTCCATCTGTTTGCCTGCAAATTTCATGATTTCTTTGTTTTTAATGGCTGCATAGTATTTCATTGTATAAATGTACCACAATTTCTTTATCCATTCTTCAGTTGAGGGACATCTAGATTGCTTCCAGAATCTGGATATTACTAATAAAGTTTCTATGAACATAGCTGAGCAAATGTCCTTGTTGTGTACTTGAGCATCTTTCAGGTATAGTCCCAGGAATGGTATAGCTGGATCTTGAGGTAGCACAATTTTCTGAGAAAGTGCCAGATTGATTTCTAAAGTGATTGTACAAGTTTGTACTCCCACTAGCAATGGAGGAGTATTCCCCTTTCTCCACATTCTTGACAGCATGTACTGTCACTTGAGTTTTTAATCTTAGCCATTCTGATTGGTGTAAGACAGAATCTCAAAGTCATTTTTATTTCCATCTCCCTAATAAGTAAGGACATTGAGCATTTCTTTAAGTGCTTCTCTGCCATTCAATATTCCTCTGTTGGGAATTCTCTGTTTATTGCTGTACCCCATTTTAATTGGGTTATTTGGTTTGTTGGTGTTTAATTTCTTGAGTTCTTTATATATTTTAGATATTAGACCTTGGACAGATGTAAGGTTGATGAAGATTTTTTTCCCAGTCTGTAGGCTGTTGTTTTGTTCTGCTGACAGTGTCTTTTGCCCTATAGAAGCTTTTCAGTTTCATGAGGTCCCATTTATTAATGTTGATCTTAGAGGCTGAGCTGTTGGCATTCTGTTCAGGAAGTTGTTTCCAGTGCCAAGTTGTTTCCAAGGCTCTTACCCACTTTTCTTCCAACAGATTAAGTGTGTCTGGTTTTAAAATACTGGAACACTGCATAAATTGGAATAGAAAATAGAAAAAAAAAAACCCATAGATGCAGTGGGAAAATCTGTGACTTCATTATAAATATGAAAAATGCAACATCATTATCTAAGTTTCCATGTTAATAAGCTAAAAGAAATAGCAAAGTAAGGGAAAAGGGCAGGAATCAATGAAATAAAAGACCAACAATAGAGAAAGCCAATGGTTCTTCTTAACATCAGCAAAGTTGGTGAAACGTATGACCTTGGCTGAGATGCAGTTTCTACATAAGATAGTGAACCCCAATCTGTCAGAGAAAAGGCATTTTAAATTAGAGTTTGCTGGCACTACACTAAAGCCTTTACACTTCTAAACATTCCATTACAAAAAGGCGATTTGCAGATTTTGCAAATCATCACAAAAAAGAAATAAAGATGGCCAATTAACTATACAAACATGCTCTGTACAATTGGGCATTTGGTAAATGCAAGTTAGAACTACATGAGAAACATCATCCCATTCACTGGCACGAGCGTCAATGACAAAGGCTACAATGATGTGGAGATGGCAGAGCCCTGATGGACTGATGCTGGGCACTGAAAATGGCTGAAAGCCATAAAGAAAAATAAAATCACCCCATATGCAGGAAAATGAATGGAAGTAGAAATCATCATATTAAGTTAAATTTCCAGACTCAGAAAGGCACATACTTCCTGTTTTCTCTCATTGGTGAATCCTAGATTTTAGTCATTATATATGTTTGTGGCTGTGTCATGAAAGTAAAACAAGGCCCCTAAAAGGACAAAGGAGACTAAGCAGGGGCAGGCGGGAGAAAAGGGAGGCACAGAACCCATGTGACATGAGAGGAGATGAGGTGAGGGGGTACTGACTGGAAGAACAGAGGCAGAGGAAGGGAAGTAGAGGGAGATAAATAAGAACAAAGTATGTATTAAAATTCTATAATCAGACTCATTTGTTTATATGCTAATTTTAATAGAAAATAAAATGGCATTTCAATTCCGATAGTTACTTTAGAAAGTTAAACATAAATTTTAATTTATCATACAGTCCAGCAACTCCGCTCCTTCATATCTGCTCAAGTAAAATTAAGTATTCATAGGCACAAAGACTTCTAAACAAGTCCTTATAGAAGTGTTACTTAAGAGTTACAAACTAGAAACAACCAAAGAGTTTATCTACTGAAAAACAGTTAAACTGAAAGTGTCATATTTAGCATGGGAAAAATACTGAGCAAGAGGAAGAAGAACGCACCCGTCACTACATGTGTGACCTCTAAAAGAATGATGCGATGAAAGAAGCCAGACACAAGAGACTGTAGATGTGAATGATTCAGAAAAGCTAATGCGAACAGAAAGTTTATTGGCTAATCAGGGCAGGACCAGGGAGTGGCTGCAAGGAGACGTGAAAAATTTGGAGGACATCGTGGAAGTGTCTAATATTTGGCTAGAACAATTATTGCATTAAAAATCACTAAACTGAACTTGTAGATGGAGCATTTTTGTATGTTACAAATTCTTCCTCAAATGTCCCTCCTATAAGTATTGATAAGTATTTTTGCCCCAGTAAGCAAAAACTAAAGGTGGAAAAAGGAAGAATTCCGAACTCAAACAGTATCATCACTGAGGAGCCTACAGTCATGGAAAGGATAAAAGAACAGTACAAATAGCTGCCAATGAACTCATCACTTCAGAAAAATTGTGGGGAATATCCATTTTTAAAAGCAGCTTAGAAAACTAACATAAGAAGAAGCAGAAAATTCAACATTTTGTATTTATTAAAGAAATTAAATTTATTACTTTAAATGCTTTCTCTTGAGAAAATTGGCAGAGCCAAAAAGTTCCACAAGAAAATTTCATCAAAAATTTGGGAAGATGTTCAAAACTTGTACAAACTGTGCAAAAAAAGAGGAAACATTTCTGCACTCATGTGGAGGTTAGTGTTGACCTTTCTACCTAACTCTAAGAAAGCACAAGAAAAGTACAGTTCTCCATCATAAACACAGACTTAAAAACTTTGGAATAATAGCAAATAGGATCAGGAAATAGCTATTAAAAAAGGATGAGACATCACGGCCAAGTTATTCTTAGCTGCAAACTCAAGGTGAGGTTAATATTTAAAACTCAACTTATCACATTCAGCATATTAACAGAAAGCATAGGGCAAGTCCATATGATCCATAGAAGCAGGAAAAACATCAGGCAAAAATCCAAACTTCATTCATAATAGAATGGGGATAAAGGACAGGTAAGAAAAGCCACATCCACCATAAGCACCCAGCAACAACTGAAATCGATCTCGTAAGATCAAGTACTTCACTATCTAGGGCAGTGAAATAAGAAATTTGAACAAGGATTCATAGCCATGGAAATTAAGTCAACATGGATCAAAGACATTCTCAAAATTCTAACAGGGGGCAGGAAGGTGGTTCCATCAGTATGTTGATGGCTCTGCAGTCAGAAAAGCCTGAATTCAGATGTCCAGCATCTACACAAAAAGCCATGCACAGCAAAGAGCATCCTTCATCGCAGCACCAGCACTGGAGAGGAAGAGAGGAGGATCCCTGGTGCTTGCTGACCAGCCAGGCTACGCAAAACCATGAGGACTAGGCTTGCTGACAGACCTCTCTCATAAAATAAAGAGAATGACTGAAGAGACACCTGATACTGATCTCTGGTACACACACACACACACACACACACACACACACACACACACACACTCCACAATGCGATATTATTTCACACCTACTAGAAAATAGATGAATTAGAAAAACTAACAACCTTTGGGAGTGTCTAGAATTAGCATGAGCCAAACACTGTTAATTTATAATGTAAAGATTATAACTATATTGAGAATCGGGAATCTGTCTGGTAACTTACAACAGATCCACACTGATTCCTACCCTGTAATCTGCAGCTACACTCCCAGTTTTAGCTGAGAGAGAGAAAAGGTAGTATCTACACACAAGTTTCACGTGAATGCTTACCGTAGCCCAACCCCAGTATCTAAACACTGTATGCAAGTTCAGGCCCTATGAACAAGACGCAGCACCAGGGGTGAAGCATCTGAGTGGTGGGACACAGGTGAGTCCCAGAAATAATGAAATGGAAAAGAAACAAAATAGCACAAATCGCACAAGCCCGCTTCTGCAAAGCCCCATGAACAATGTGTGCCTATGGCAATTATCTATGAGTAGGCAGAAAGAAGTCTCTGCCACGATGGAAATGTTCTGGATCTTGACTGAAGTATGTGGTTCCATAATATATGTACTTATAGCAATGTATGGACAGCATTCAGAAGGTCTGCACGAAGTTTATCTCAGTTTAAGGAGAAAGCTTTTTATCAGAGCAGGGCATTTATCAGACATAGTTTAATGAAGCTATAACAAACAGCACCCAAATTTTTGTGTATGATTTAAAAGTAAGTCTGTTAACCAAATGTAGCCTGGATAAAAAAGTTTGTCAAAAAGTAACCAAAAATTTAATTCATATCGTTGTTATACCTTTCCTCATTACAAGGGCTGAGCTGAGAAGTTATGACAGAGTGAAATATAAAATGTTATCTATATGGTTGGTTTTAGATGGGAGTTTTTCTGCTTTCCAGGCTGGGCTTCAACTCAAAATCCTTCCGCCTCAGCCTTCTGAATGCTTGGGAATATCAGCGCCTGCCACCACACCCAGATTACAGAGGAAGTGTTGGTTGACCCCTAGCTTAAACAGCAGGAGTCATTTCTCAGTGCTCCACACCAACCAGGAATCGCTGGGACTCTGTCCCAGACACTCGGCTGCAGGCTGGAGCTGACAGACAACTGACTCTCTGGAATGACGCTGGCCCCACAACTGAGGAAAGAGAGCACAGTGTGGACTCTTTCACCAGCAGTCAAAGGGTCTGGCTCCAAAGCACCTCACACCTTCCCCTTCGCCTTCACACATGCCCCAGAGAGGAGGAGTGCTGGGGAACTTGCCAAACAGGCCCGCCCACTATCACACTTAAAGGGAGAGTCAACTAGTCCAGGTGTGTATTCTCAACAAGCCTGTAGCACCCTGCTGAAGTACTTCCTCACGTGGTAGGCATCCTGAGGCTCAAGCTCCCGAAAGCTGCCTCCAGTTCTGCTCATCTGAACAGCAAACCTGAGATCACCTCCACTTTTAATCACCTCAGGAAAAACAAGAAAAAAAAAAAAAAAACAAGAAAAAGTAGACCCAGCCTCCACCACCTTCCACAGCTTTCTGCTTCTGGATCAACTTGTAGCCTCGAGGACCAGCAGGGCTTCTGATTGCCAAGGCTTACTAGACTGCCTTGGGATTCCAGAATCTTGCTTTGTGGTTCTCATGCCTGAGACACCTGCCCCTGCCATTCTCAGCCTTAAAGACTCACCACAGTCACTTGTCTACAAGGCCTTCTGTGGAGCAGTATGGAAAGTATACAGAAGCATGGCTATTGTACCAGAAAAAAAAAACAAAAACATTGTATCTTCCAAGCTGTTCTGGATAAGATCCTAAGTACCAAGTCACAACATTCTCCCCAGTAGGCAACAAGAAACAAAGAAACCAACAACAAAAGTACTAGGCTACACCACACCCACTAGACACCAGGCTGTTTTCTAAATGCCCCTTTGTACCATTGGGTCCCCATCACAACCCACAAGCAGGTATCATGCTCTTTAAGTTAGCAGCAGGAACACTAGGGTAAAAGGACGTCACTTCTAGAAAGGGGCAGTGCTGAGGGCCTCTCCCAGGTTAGCTGGCACTTGTGGGCATATCCCTGATCCCTCTAGTCCTCACACTGAGGGCACACAGCCCATGCCCTTTGAGAGGAGAATGTGCGCTGTGGTGCCAAATAAGTAAACTAATAAACTAACAAACAAACCACAGTATCTCATTACTTCCTTATCTCCAAGAGACTTGGAAACACTTGTACTTGGGCTCCAGTAGCTGCCTGACTGGGGTTTGTTTTAATGAAATAAGCCGGACTGTGGGTCCCCACAATTAACCTTAAAGTTCAACAAAGTCCTCTGAACTTAATGCATTTAGAAAATGGATAATAACCATATATGCCACTATGCTGGACCTCAGGTGTCCCTCCAGGGCTGGCCAATGGGGCAGTAGAAAACCACGAGAGACCAAACCAAAGGCAATTAGAAAAGAAGCTTCCTGAATTCATCTGGGACATGCACCCCTCAGATCATTTAGGAGTGCCCAAACTTTTGATGCCGTGACTCCAGGTCAACAGAGGTTTGGGGCTGAATTCATAGCTATGCTGTGACACCACAGATTGGACATACTCCATAGAACACCTAGAAAATCCTGAGTGTTTGTGGACATGTAACTTCTCTGTGCAGAAACAGCACAGGCTTTCCTAAAAGTTTTTCTCCCCTGCGTAATTATGCTTTCGATTGTTAATAGCTGTAATTATGGAAGATGGCATTGTTGTGCTTGTAATTTTTCCTATTCCCCTTGGTATTTATTGATGACAAATGACTTTATTAAAAAATAATGATAATTATCTTGTTTGGTTGTATATCAATATAGTTTCAGTTTCTCTTTATTACCACTTATGGAATTTTATAGATTGCCAACATTTAGTTCTTTTATTGGCTTACAGCCTCTTGGTGGTATAAAAAGAGAGGGCAGAATTAATCATTTAATTCTTTTATCCCTGACCCCTTAAGCCCCACAACAACTGTTAACAAAATCAGAGCACACTCAGGACATGTCCATAAGAGGTTCTAATTTCTACTACTAAGGAATTTTCACAATCAGCTTCACACCTCCAAATTCTCCCCGAAGGACCAATGTGTCACTGCATGGTACAGAGAGGCTGTCTCCATATTGAATCTCACACAAACAGCAGCACAGCTCACAACGAAGCCCGTTCTGCTGCAGCTTGAAACCATCTAAGAAGACTGTGAGAGACTCATCCAGGAAATCAGTGCTCACATTCCCCTCAGAGATTAAATATCTCCCAGAAGCGTCACAGAAGGGACACCTTTGCTACAGAGGACAGCACAACTCTTGGGTAGTTTCCTCTGTAAAGGACACCTCTGGGGACCTGCTCTGAGCTCTCTCTGTCTTCTCTTGCTCTCTCTCTCTCTCTCTGAAGATGCCCACCGTCAAAAAGCCTACCCATCTTCATTTATAACTCTCTGTTGGTTAACAGCTCAGTTCATAGTCCCAGAAAGAAAAAAAAAACAAACATTCACCAACACAAAGCAATGACCCAGCTGTGCACCACTCCTCACAACCAGTGCGCATGGCAGGATGTTTACACAAACATGAAAACTGAGCCTTGGAACACCAAGAAAAAGAGCTCCACCTACTCCTGTACTTGGTGTTCAAATCTGAGCTTTTGGAGACAGAAGAACAAAAAGAAAAGAACATCACAATAGGAACCAGACTGTACTGGGAAAGTCCAAGTCCATATCTGGAACCTCTATGAATCCTACCACTTCCTCCTACAAAATTGTCCTTCAGCAATACTCGCAATGCAGAGCTGTTAGAGGGATTACCGAAATAAATGTCAGGCTCACACTTTTTAAAAATATTTTCTTAATATGTTCATGTCTCTTCCTTTCAGGCTACTGGCCTCCAT
This sequence comes from Psammomys obesus, assembly GCF_907164565.1. Taxonomy (NCBI): domain Eukaryota; kingdom Metazoa; phylum Chordata; class Mammalia; order Rodentia; family Muridae; genus Psammomys; species Psammomys obesus. The sequence continues at coordinate 28,077,421 of NW_026590062.1, forward strand.
TAGGAATGATTCTGTCTCTCCTCTGAGACATTTATCAATGGCTGGACAAATGCTCCTTGAGCTCAATGTGGGAAGGGCCACACCAACTGGCACCTGTGGAGAGGTCAAGGATGACACTTAAGCATCGGACAATGTGTAGGATACAACTCACAACAAGCAATTACCTAGACCAAACTGTCAACAGAAATCACAGAAAAACAGGGTGAAAATACATTTTTCATTACGGTTTCTTCTCCTAAATGTCTGTCTCTTTCACTAGAGGAGCAATGGCTAAATGGTCATTTATCCTCTGCATGGCTACGAGTTATGTACATCCTCAGCCATCTCATGAACCTGGTCACCTGCTGCTACTATCCCAAAGAAAAACTTATCCTCTGAGTTGTCCACTCCTATCAATACCAAACCTCTGTGTCTCCTTTCTTCTTCATGCTGCTCTCAGCAGCCCTCAAGTCAGACATGCTGTGTGTCAGAACAACAGCCTGTATTAACAACAACTCTGAATATAGCAACAGCAGTTTGAGAAGCAAAGACTGGGCCTTGGGGACACCAGTATTTGCATGTTCATAATAAATACTTAACTACACATCTGTGTGGTGCTCAATATAGTTGCAGGAGCAAAAGGATATTTATGTTGATTTTTGTCCAGCTCCACAGCTTAACCATCTGATGCACCAAGCAAATGCAATGAAGGTCCTGGCAATTGCCTTAAGTATCTCTGATATACATTTACAGATTATCAATGCACTCAACACACTCTGAGACTATTTTTAAGTATCAATTAGCTTATCCACTTGTCCTTGGGGTCAATGAAATATTTTTCCAGTCTGTCTATCAAACACCCATTGTTTTTCTGTTTAACATACACATGTACAAGTCATACTGACATAATAGTTAATGTTTAAGGTCTGCTTCCGTGTTGTTTTTTACAAGGTATAAATATATAACCCAGGCTTGATTCAAGCTCAGGGTCCTCCTGTGTTAGCTGCCAGAGTATGTGGGTTACAGATATGTACATTTTATCTGGCGTTCGTGGTTTTGTCTTTTCTTTATGTTGTGTGTACATATATGCACACACATGCACACACGCACACAAAACCGCCGCTTAGTGCTGGCTTACAGTGTGCGTGCATCTGCGGTGGATGCCTTGTAGTCACAGTGTCACCGCCCTGTGCGCCTGCCTCTTCCAGCTCCCATCTCACAGGGCTCACATGAGCCACACAGCTCAGAAGAACCAGGTTAACTGCTCACAGCCGGCGTGTCTGCTTCTAAACCCATACGTATCACCACAATAACAGACCAGTAAGAAACAGACCACATGACAAAAAACTCATAATCTTGAGCTGTAGGTATACTACCAGACCCAAAAAACACACCCCAAAGAAGCGGTTAGCGTACACGCAGAAAGATGCCTGTGAAAGCAGCCTACTGTTGAAGAATTTGACAGAGTCAAAAGTGGAGACACTAACTCAGGGAATAAATCCATGCTGTGGAGCACAAAGAGAAGAAATCAGGCAACAGGAACTCCGCTTACCCACTCTCCTTTCTTCAGTGGCAACAGGAGCCTGACTTCATGTGGGGTGGCTTTGCGGCCACTGCAGGAGTGCGTTCTCTAGTCTGCCCTGAAGCTAACTAATGATTAACAATCAATTTCCTCTCATGCTAATCTCCAGGGTACAAATTCTCTTTCTGTGGCCAATTTCAGTTGCTAATCCAAGGCCAACTGCATTGGAGACTGTCCTGGGAAAACGTGACTTTCCACGGCAGGATGCACTGGCTGTGGTGAAGACTGGCCAGGGCAGACCACATGGCGCAGACCAGCCTGACTCTCCTTGACCTGAAGACAGACAGTAACGGAAGCTTTCTAGTTCCTGCTCCTTCTTTCTTCTTGCTTGCCACGTGACCTTGAACCATGACAGCAACGTGGACATGAAAGCAACAGCAGAGGATGAGGCCTCGGAAGGCAGAGGCCCTTGAGATTACTAGTTTTTGCTACCTAATTAATACCCACCCCTTCAGCCCACACTGTCACAACTCCATTACTTGTATCTTCCACAATGAAAGGCTTTATTACATTATTATTTGCAAATGAAAAAGGCGAAAAAGTTAAGAGCCAAGTGACTAGGCACTTGATTTGGGGTTGCCAGTTTCGGAAAGAGTATGTACACCCATGGAGGTAAAAGGGGAGTGAGGAAAATCAGGGCCTGGCAGGGAAATCCTACCTGCACAAGTGAGTTAAATTGATGCCCTGAGCACATCCCGAAAAGTAAAATATAAGGCTGGAAACCAACCAAGTTCTCCAGGAAACAAGAGGAATTCTGGACAAATGAGACGTGAAGGCCTCCTGAAACAAGCTTAGGGGAAATACAAACCAGTGTGTAGGAGAGAGCATGGGTGGTACAGTCAGGCTGATGTCTTCAACTCAGGAAAAGCTCAGAGAATTCCTATTAAAATGTCTCAGTCAAGGAACATTATAGATACAAACAAAGAAAAAGACAATAGAGTATTGATCCCCCAAGCATAGGCTAGAAACAAAATATACAGAAGCAGCTCAAGTCTCTAGACCCTGAGGTATCATCAAAGAGGGCCGCCAGCAGTGAGCTGGCAGCTTAAAATATCCTCAGGGAGACCACAGACAAATCTAAAGGGGTATCTGTCACATTCCCTCGGGAGACCACAACGTTTACACTAAGGGTGACAGTGAAAAGTCAATCACTGACTCATTCTTCTGTCTTCCACAAAATAATAGCCAAGGCTATTTTGGGATCAGCTTTGTAGACTGCATCAAGTCACTAGGCTCTTGGTATATCCCATGTACCCAAGAATAAAGTATATGCTGCAGACACGATGCTAAAAAGAGCTCCCTGTTCCTAGAGATCTTATGTTCTAAAAGGGTGAGTCGTATATATCTAAAGATGTGTAGAGCACATCCAGTGCTCCAAGTGAGTGAAGAGGTAGCAAAGAAAAGAAGAAAATATGTCATAACACTGAAATGGAGAAGAGGACAGTCCGCATGTGCTCATTCGTAAATTCATCAGCAAGTATTAAAAGGATGCACGCTAGGCATCTGGGCATTTTTTAGAATCTTAAAAACAAGACCACAGAGGCCTGAACAACAGGGGACACCTCCTATCACGTGAGTTGATGGAAGCCCACTACTCTTATACCCAGAGATAAGTGTAGTTCTCTCCAAGTCATTTATCCAGTACCCAGTCATTTGACCCTTAACTTACTTTTGGCCTTTTCTTTCCATCAAAGAAACTACTCTTGGCAGAGAATCAGAGACCATGTGGTACCTCGTCCCAATTGATACATCTGCAACCCTGTTCCTGCACATAAGGCCCAGGGAACACTGCAGAAGAGGGGGTTGGAAAGGTTGTAAGACCCAGAGGAACAGGAAGTTTGCTGTGAGATTATATCTTCTAGCAATGTCAGAGAAGCTACATCTATGAAGGCTCATCAACATGGCTGCCAAAACAAAACCCGAACTAGGATGACTCCAATAGACAAGAAAGGGGGAAAGCTGTGAGGCATCAACCCTAGACAAAGAACTGCAGATAACCAAGGAATGCTGAGAGTGGGAGAAATAGTCTAACCTAGGGAGACGTGCCCCCACTTGGTTAGCTAATGCCAAATGGTCGCCCCTGAAATCCTATATACACAAGTAACATTACACAAACTCAGCAAGTGTGTGTGTGTGTGTGTGTGTGTGTGTGTGTGTGTGGTGTGTGTGAGAAACAACATTTTTAAAAAAGCCATGAACTTGAAAGAGAGCAAGGGGACAAAGGGGAGAAAGGTTGGAGGGAAGAAAAGAAAGAGGAGAAGTGGTTGTATTATGATTTCAAAACTAAAAATTATTATATGAAAAGAAAACATCATTAGCTTTAAGTTAATGTTTTATATCCAATAAAGAAGACTAAACCTCTCTTGATAGTTTTCTATCAATTAAATGCTGAAAGTGTTTTTAAACACCTTGTTTTCAATCTTCATCACCTGAAATTAAGCTTAAGCAAAACATCACAACGAATGTGACTAAAATCTATAAAGTAGCCAGACAGATAGGCCAGGCTATGGTTCTTTAAAGAAAGGCAGAATTGGTGAGGGGTCTGACAATACAGGATTACTACATTGGTAGCCCAAAACAGTACAAGCCAAAGCAGCAGAATTTATAGAATTCTCCTCGTATGTAGCCACCATGCCTCACGGTCTCTTTCAGAAAACACTGCAGCAACCGCACACAATATTCGATGTAGCATCCCCAGGAGCAGAGGTGGGTAAGCTCTCAGACCTCTTTTGCTGGCCCACATGAGGATGGGGACTCTGTGGACTTTGGATACCATTAATGGCATTCCCTGAATCATGAGGGCTGGTGAACATTGTTCTGGAATTGTCTTATGGCAACTGCACATATAGAAAGAAACCAAATGCCTGACATGGGGTAAGTACAGAAGATGAAGAAGGGAGGGAGAAAGCTTGAGCACAACCAATCCACTAAGCCAAAAACAAGCCCTGTGAACTGCAAACCCCCAAGAACGAACGGAGGTAGTGTGACTATCTGAGGACCAGAGGCTCTCTCCCCAGCCACACAAGTCACAGAAGCTTCTTCATGGCCAGGCCACATGCCACAAGGAGAGGCTGCTGTGGACTGTCCCTTCAGGAGGCTCAAGAAAAACCAGACAGTGCTCCTTTGCTTTCAGTACACAGGTAAGAGCTACTTGCCATGGAACCAGTTTCCCAGTGAGGTGCTGAGTTAAGAAAACTTTTAATAAGGCAGTTAAAGATGAGAAGCTCCTGTGTGCCAGTTTTAGACCCAACATCATCTCAAGCACACTTTACTGCTATGGTGGGCATATGGGTCAGTCACCACCAGAGTGACTCCCCAGCTATCACGTGGGGGCACCTAGAATGGCATGGTCCTGAATTGCTCTGGCAAGGACATCACTCTGAAACAGCCCTGAGTTTCACTCTAATAGTCCTCTATCAACACACACCTCTATGTTTAATTGTATTTCTTCCTTCATCACATCTGACCCACTTGAATTCTGGCATTTTCTTCCTTGATGTTCTAGATTGGGTCTCTGTTCCTGTAACAAAATACTAACCAAAACCAACTTGGGGAGAAAATAGTTTGAGTTGGCTTGCATATCCTTGTCACAGCCCATCATGAAGGGAAATAAGGGCAGGAACTCAAGGAAAGAATCTGGAGTTAGGAGCTGAAGCAGAGACCATGAAAAAAATGCTGCTTACTGGCTTGCTCTCCATGGCTTGCTCAGCCTGATTTCTTGAACAACCCAAAATCTCTTACAAAGATTTGGCACTGCCCACAGTGGGCTAATCTGCTGAAGGCATTTTCTCAATTCCCTCTCACCATACGACTCCAACTTGCATCAAGTTTAAAAAGAAACCCAAAAACAAACAAAAAACAAAACAAAACAAAAAAACCCTAACCAACCAGCACACTTGCTCAACCAGTAAGATTTTTATGGGCATCATGTCATAATTAGCATGTACTTACAAGAAACTTTCTTTTGCAAGCTATGGTGTTTATATACTAATCCACTCATCCTAACAACACTGAATGATGGGATATTACTACTCTTCTCTAAAGAGTGAGGAAACAGGCTCAGGTAGGCAATTACCTACCCTGACAGGAGCTAAGGCAAAGACCTGGGACCAAACTTCAGCATTTTGGCCCCGTCAGTGCAGTTTTTATCATAAGGCTACATTACCTATAAGTTTTCTTATTTATTCTAAAGATGAACAAAATGGACTCAGGCTTGAATCTAGAGCAGAGGTTCTCAGCCTGTGAGTCACTACCCCTTTGGGGTTGCTTATCGAATATTTACATTATGGTTTTTAACAACAGCAAAAATATAGTTACAAAGTAGCAACTAAATAATTTTGTGGGGGTCACCACAACATGAAGAACTGTATTAAAAGGCTTCACTACAAAATGTATGTGCTGTTTATCCGAACATGTGAACACAGTCTTGCTATTAACATCTTAGTGGCTATCTAGGTTTGGGGCATTTTTCCTAGCTAAAAGAAGCAAGAAATTAACATTTATTGTGTACTTGTTCACAGGTGCCAGGCAATTCACTGCATGTCTGTCACCATGACTCTGTTTAGCACCCAAAACAAACTCACCAGAAGCCATGAATGAAAGTATGATTTTAGAAACATACTTCGAAGAGGCAAACTTGAAAAGGTGAATATTTACCTTGTGGCTAAAGAGATTTAGTTAGAAGAGCCAACTCATGGGTTTCCACCAAATGCTCAAGCCAAAGCCATTTCTATGTCAGCACACTAGGGGAAGACACCCCACCCTTTAATGCCAGGCTTTGCTCCTGGGTTCTTTTCTCTTTCCCCATCCCTCCGGGGAGGAGGAGTGAGTCTTCACAGATTTACTGGTTGTTAAATGCTACTGACTCTAGCTAATTCCCAAATTAACTAGATTCTTTTCAGAGCTTGTAAAATGCGCTACACAGTCAACTTCTGAATTTAGCATGCAAGATGATGACCACAGCACTAAGAATGGCGCAACTTTCTTGTGAGAACAATGCACACTCCAAAGCCTCCCTTTTAATTTCTACCTCCTTTTATGAGGACTAAGAGCAGGGACACACCTAGGATACTGCATATTAATTTCAACACAGCTAATACCCAAAATGTCCCACCAATTTACTCTTCACTGACAATGTTAAAAGAAAATGATTTATGCAGATCAATCATCTCGCTCATCAAGTTCTACCCTGACAGCCAGCCTTCATCATTGCTATTTAAAAGGCACTGCTGACAGAAAAGACCGATTCTTTGATTAAGGGCCCTGTCTGGCTAACCTTTTATTTGAAGAATGATTGCCGCTGAGTGACAAATACTTTTCCATTCATTTCAAGGCAAAGATATTGACATTCAAATTCTTGATGGCTACACTGAGCAGATGCCACTGTTGGCAAGAGGCACAAGAGCAGCAGCAGGTATGCCATGGCTTTGGGACAAGGGGACGAGAGCAAAATAGAAACACACATGTAGGCTAGGGCTAAAGGTTTGCAGTGAATGAGGGCTCCCGTCTCCCAGCCAGATCCCCTTTCCTCCCAGTTATCAGAGCACATCTGTCTATATTTTCACCCCAGCTCTCTTCTCAAAAGTCTCCTTGTTTTACCTTGGCCCTGCTTGGACCCACATGGGCACCAGGGACTAGAATTTAGAAGAAATTGGGGTGTGTGCAGTCCCCCAACCTAGGTCTGAACATCTCCCTCACCTTGCATCACAGGATCCAAGATGGCTATGGGCCAAAGAGAATGGCTTCCTTTCTGCCTCGTGAGAAATACAAAAAGTGGCGAAATACATAATAGAGAAGTTCATGGGGAAAAAGTATCCATTAAAACATTTTAAAGGGAATAGTTATCTGCTATGGAAAAAGAAGAGAGAAACAAAAGAGAACCAGAAAGTGACAGGAACATAAGCAAAGAAAGATAAAATGAGCCTCTTAAAAATACACACACACACACACACACACACACACACACACACACACACACACA
>NW_026590062.1:28084971-28098585 GCF_907164565.1 Psammomys obesus
ACACACACACACACACACACACACACACACACACACACACACACACATACATAATACATCAGGTTTTCAGCAGGGCAGTGGTAGTGCACGTCTTTAATCCCAGCACTCAGGAGGCAAAGGCAGGCAGATTTCTGTGAGTTTGAGGCCAGCCTGATCTACAGAGTGAGTTCCAGGACAACCAGGGCTACACAAACTGCCTCAGAAAAACCAAAACCAAAGTAAAAAAAAAAGTTTTTAAAATTCATTTTAGGCATATATAGGCCTTACACACACACACACACACGCACACACACACCGTAGAAGAATTATTTTGCTTCTTATTTCTTATCTATATAATATTAGCTTCAGGGGAAGGGGAAATCATGGGTTAGGGGAGGAGCTTTGCGACACACAGCATCACAAAGCCTCATAATTAATCACTTCCAGAAACAAAATGTAACTGTCTCAGCAAGCTGTCTTCATCTCCTCCTGCTGTCTATTCTATTTCCCCATCTAAGTGAGATTCAGAGAGACCTGTGACAGGGCAGGCTCCCAGGAGGATATGGGGATGACACCAGCTGAGCCTCCTAGCAGTGGGAGACGTAGAGACTGAAGAGACCACCTTCGGGCCAGGCAGGACTTACAGGGGTGGGAGGGGAACGCCAATCCACCTTCTCGTCTCCTCATTGCTGCTCGCTGGTTTGCAGAGAACAGTCTGGGGCAGGTGCCCGACAAAGCGTGGACAGCTGCAGCCCTACTCTAGTCCATGTGCTATGATGAGAACACAGAACATTAACCTCAGAGTCCTTTATAAAGCTGGGATCAATACCAAAAGACTTGCTGTTACCCATAATGTGCAACATAAGCCTCATACACTGAACTCATCATTTCTTTCTATCAAAACCAATAGTCAATGAACTAATCAGTAATTGTAATATCATCTCTTATTACTTGGTACTATAGTAGTAGCTTCCATAGCTGCCTATAATGAGTGCCTAGTGCAAGCTACCTTTTTTCCCATATCAAAAATGTATCAGATGTTTATTTCGACCCAAGCACTGGGCAATAAAATGGGTGAGGATGCAGTATTCATTCAAGGAAAGGGAACAGATCAAGAAAAATATTTCAATATTATTGTATCATCTAAGTACAAGGACAATGAGGAAGCCAAAAAGAAAGGTGGCCCACCTAAAGGAGTATGAGAAAATTCTACAATGCTAGTGTCAGATAAAGCCATCACCAAGTAGAAAATGAAGGCGGGGGTGTGGAGAGTTGGCTCAGCAGCTAAGAGCACTTGTTAATCTTGCCAAGGGTCTGGATTCAATTCCCAGTACCCACATGGCAACTTACAGTTGTCTGTGACTCTAGTCCCAGGGAATCCAACGCTCTCTTCTGACCTTGGTGGGCTACAAGCACACCTGTGGTGCGCATACATCCAGGAAGGCAAAACACTTACACACACAGTGTAAAGAAAGAGAGAAAAGGAAGTGGTGTGGTGCGTACTTAGAAGAAAGTGCTAGCTGACAGGCATGGAGGCCTGAGATCTCACCATGATCTAGCAAGCACAAGGTGAAATTCAAGCCACAGCCTGGAAGAGAAGATGACACCTTCTGGCAATGGGGAATGTGAAATTGCTATGATATGGCGCATGCTCTAGAAGTGTCACTCGTTCCCACCAAGAATTATACACAACAAACATCTGCTGAGCACCTACTCTGATAGAAAGTGAAGACAAGGGGAAGAAAATAGCATCCTAACTCCTCTCTAGAGGGGCCAGGGATCCTGACTTGCTCTGAACAGTATCTGGTCACGGCATGACAGGGGCCATGAGGAACTGCTGGTTCCATTGCCTACAGACTTCTGTGACCTGATTTGCCAGTGAGGGAGTTTGCTCCTCTGCCTGGCCCCACCACTGCATTCCTGTGGACTCGGGTGTGTATTTCATGTAGCCTAGTGAGGGTACTTTCTGCCTGTCCTTGCTGACTCTGGCTACTATTGTCCTGAATGACATGCTGTGATGGTTGAATCTGCCTGGAAGCTGCAGGAAGTATCTCTAAAGGGGGAAGATCTTTATTCCAATCCTCTGTCTCTTGTTCCCTGTATTATAGCTACAGTATACAAACCGTCTAGATGGTAACACAAGTTTATCAAATACTGTTTAATGGTCATTAATTTGGACTCTGGTCAATGTACAGAAAAAGGATTATGTGACACTCATGAGCCTAGCCTTTAAAACATCCCATTACAAACCTTTAACCGGGCAGCTTTAAAACAGGATTGGTGCATTCTCTCACTTTGATGGATACCAGAAGTCTAGAGTGAAGATGTGAGTAGGCCCTGTTTCCACCAAAGCCTTAGAGGGGTACCCCTCCTGGGCCTTTCCAGCTCCAGGTGGCTCCCAGCATTGCTCAGCCTGTAGCTGCACTCTCTGTCTCTGTCTCTGCCTTCGAGTGGCTCAGGGGTCTGTTTCTGTAATGAAGAGACCACCCAACTCATTTGCAGCCCATTCTAAACCCAGGTATGGTCTCGCCTCAAGTTCCTTACGTAGTTTTTACCTTCAAAGACCACATATCCCAGGAAGGTCACATTCTAGGGTTTCAGGTGGACATTCAACCCACCACAGCCCTGATGCGACTGTGGAGGTCTCATGCCCAGGGCAACACAATGTCAGAACCTTTATCTAGTCAGAAGCAGGAGCGACCACTTTGCCTAATACTGGCCCTTATCGGGCAGGTGAGTTGAGCTGGAAATGAAGGTAGCTTGGGACATTCGGCTTCAGGCTTAATCTGCTACAACAGCAGAGAAATGCCATCATCAACGGCCTAGCTGTGCAATTAAAACTCCTTGCGGGCCCAGATCTTACTTGCCATGTTTTCGTTTGCCTTCAGACTTCTGCTCAAAAGCCCTTTTAGGCTTGCTCTTGCTGACCATCCTAGAAATTTCTCCTAAAGCTTTACTTGGACAGATTACAAGTGGGTGGGTTTTTTTTTTTTTTTGGGGGGGGGGGGGGGGGGGGGGGAGGTTTTTTTTTTTTTTTTCCCCTGGGTGGTGGAAAGAGACTTTTGCTGATAGCATCACTGTTTTCTCTATGGTTCCCTTGGGAGATTATGATAGCTTTTGCTTTTACTGGGGTGGGAGACAGGAGGAAAGGGCTCGAATGTGAATGTTTTCTAGCTAAACTTATCCAAAAATAAACCAAGAAAAATAGTGCCAGGGCCCATTTCTTGCAGAAATGGAAAGAATGCAAGGTTTTAGAGTCATACTGACTTTGGATAACATTTTTAAGCTCAACAAACTCCATGGGTATGGAACCTTAGAATGTCACATATTACCACAGAGCCCTAGCTACTTTACTTCAAGACCTTTTCACAGTGGGAGAATTAAAGCTTGATAGACTCATGTCGAGCTAAGCTTTTTCCCTTTGCAGTGGCTACCAGAAGACAGGAAGTCTATTCTACTGGGGAGGCTGACGTGCATCCTCTGCATCTTCTTCCCCCTTGGGGCAGGGCAAGCTGAACGAGAATGAAGCTGTGACCTTTGGCAGTAGTCTCGACTACGTCTGGTGCAGAAGCCATTCTAGGAGGTTTGCTTTCAGTTTTCCAAACTGTGTGTACTTGGGTTCACAAATACATGCATGCCATTCATGTGTGTGTATTTTTGTGTTTGTGCATGTGTGCATGTGGACATGCATGTACATATGAGGCCAGAGATAGCCTTGGTTGCTGATATTCAAGTGCTGTCCACCTTTCCTTTCTTCAAGACAGGGTCTTTCACTGGGACCTGGGGCTTGCCAAGCAGGCTGGAATAGCTAGCCCATAAGTCTCAAGGATCTGTCTGGTTACACAGCTCCTGCTCTGAAATGATAAGCCCACACCTATGTGCCTGGTCTTTCGCATAGATGATGGGACTGGAACTCTGGTCTTCATGTTTACAAGGTGAGCACTTTAAAAACTAGTGTATTAGTGACTTGTCTGCTGCTATGATAAAACACCATAAATGGATAGACTTGCAGAAGGAGTGGTTTAGCTGGGTTTACAGTTCCAGAAGGGTGAGAGGAGGTGAGGCATGGCAACGAACAGCAGACATGGCAGGAGGAGCAGGAAGCTAAAAGCTCACATCTTCAAATGCAAGCATGAAGCAGAACAAGCCAACTGGACAGTGGCTCAAGGCTTTCAACTCACAAGTCCCCAGTGACATTCGCTCCAGCAAGGCTGCATCTCCTAAACCTTCCCCAAACAACAGCACTAACTAGGGACCAAAAATGAAAATAGATCCATACTTATCATCCTGCACAAAACTGAAGTCCAAGTGGATCAAAGACCTCAACATAAAACCAGACACATTAAATCAGCTAGAAAAAAAAGTGGGGAATACCCTAGAACTCATTGGTACAGGAGAGAACTTCCTGAACAGAACACCAACAGCACAGGCTCTGAGAGCAACAATCAATAAATGGGACCTCATGAAACTGAAAAGCTTCTGTAAAGCAAAGGATACTGTCATCAAAACAAAGCAACAGCCTACAGATTGGGAAAGAATCTTCACCAACCCTTGATCTGACAGAGGACTCATATCCAGTATATATAAAGAACTAAAGAAGCTGAAAAGCAGCAAGCCAAGTAATCCACTTAAAAAATGGGGAACAGAGCTAAAGAGATAATTCTCTGTAGAGGAATACAGAATGGCAGAGAAGCACTTAAAGAAATGCTCAACCTCATTAGCCATTAGGGAAATGCAAATCAAAACAACCCTGAGATTTCACCTTACACCCATCAGAATGGCCAAGATGAAAAACTCAAGTGACAACACATGCTGGAGAGGTTGTGGAGAAAGGGGAACCCTCCTCCACTGCTGGTGGGAATGTAAACTGGTACAACCACTCTGGAAATTAATCTGGCACTTTCTCAGACAACTAGGAATAGCGCTTCCTCAAGATCCAGCCATACCACTCCTAGGCATATATCCAAAAGAGGCTCAAGTACACAAAAAGGACATTTGCTCAAACATGTTTGTAGCAGCTTTATTTGTAATAGCCAGAAGCTGGAAACAGCCCAGATGCCCCTCAACTGAAGAATGGATGCAGAAACTGTGGTACATCTATACAATGGAGTATTACTCAGCAATGAAAAATAAGGAAATCATGAAATTTGCAGGTAAATGGTGGGACCTGGAAAGGATCATCCTGAGTGAGTTGTCCCAGAAGCAAAAAGACACACACGGTATATACTCACTCATATAAACATACAACATAGGATAAACCCACTAAAATCGGTACATCTAAACAAACTAAGCAAAAGAGAGGACCCTAACTAAAACACTCAATCCCCATCCTGAAAGGCAGAGAGGATGGACATCAGAAGAAGAAGAAAACAGGAAACAACCTAGGAACCTGCCACAGAGGGCATCTGAAAGCCTCTGCCCTGCAGACTATCAAAACAGATGGGAGCCTGATGGCCAACTGGCGGGCAGAGTGAATGGAATTTTATGTAAGAAGTGGGAAATAGCAAGAGCTGGAGAGGACAGGAACTCCACAAGGAGAGCAAAAGAACAAGAAAATTTGAACACAGGGAACTTCCCAAAGACTCATATTCCAACCAAGGACTATTCATGGAGATAACCTAGAACCCCTGCACAGATGTAGCCCAGGGCAGTTTAGTGTCCAAGTGGCTTACATAGTGATGGGAAGAGGGACTGCCTCTGACATAAACTGATTGGCCTGCTCTTTGATCACCTCCCCCTAAGGGGGGAGCAGCCTTACCAGGCCACAGAAGAAGACAATGCAGCCATTGCTGATGTGATCTGATAGACTAAGATGAGAAGGAAGGAGAGGAGGACCTCCCCTATTAGTGGACGTGGGGAGGAGCATGCATGAAGAAAGGGGAGGTAGGGTGGGGTCGGGAGGGGAGGAGGGAGGGGCTTATGGGGGGATACAGAATGAATAAAGTGTAATTAATAATAATAATAATAATAATAATAATAATAATAAAAGAAAAAAACCTACGACTACTGGGGACATTTTCATTCAAACTGCTATACTGACTGAACTATTTCCTCAGCTCTTCTGGTTTTTTTTTCCCATAGTTTATCCTTTTATATACCTAAATTATTCCTTGGGAACAGCCACAGCACAGTGGGGAGACAGCCTGATGTCTGCAACCAACTGAATTTTGCTCTTAAATATTTTCAGAGTCCATTTTATTCCTCCAGTTTGACCCAAAACTCTCTGAAGGTAAGAATGTGTCATCCTACTTCTGCAAACCTCAGGAGTCAGCAGGAAGTTAAAGTGGCAAAGGGGTTCTCCCTCCCAGCTCTGAAAGACTGTGGGGAAACACAGGAGCCAGGGTGTTCCCATGATTAAGTTGGGCTTGGCCTCCACAAATGAATGAACAAGTTAACAACAAACAGGAGAGGGCAAAAGTTGAAGCAGGTAAGACTAGACCGCAAGAGGTAGGGTTCATCTCCACTTTGGGGTTTTGGTTGTTTTCCCCAGAAGTAAATCAACTAAGAAAACTATTGTTATCTGATTCCTGATAGCTAGATAACAAAGCAAAATAAAACAAACAAATGAAAACATGCTCTTATGGTTGTGTGAATATTTAAGTTGTATGCTGTATCTCACAGAGTATACAGTAGATAATGTGTGTTTTATATAAATATGCAATAGGTGCTCATAACACCTGCCTGTGTTTTACCTACCAATTAATTCCATATTCACAACTCTGCAACACAGGCACGACAGTCATCAGCATCTCACCAAGAGGAAAGTGAACTGCAAACTACAGAGCCCCAAGGCTACAATTCAAATCCTGGAAGCCTCGAGCTGGGGCTCAAGCCTGTAGCCATGACGGGAACTATGCCTCTTAGGTGGGAAGAAGAGAAGGGAGGGAAAAGCGAAACATTGGACAGGATAATAGCTGAGAAGGAGGCTTACATGCCTCCTCTGCAATGAACAGAGCTGCTTGGGAGCAGGCTCCCAGAGATAAATGCAGTGAGAAAGGCTGCAGAAGCTAAAAGGTGTGGGTGGGACATAACCTCTTAGTGAGAATAAGCCTTTAAATGGATGCCTTTGATCTATGATATCTGTGATAAGTCCAACCCATATTAATGGTCTAACTAGTGGCAGCATGTAAGAATGCAAAGCTAAGGCCAATTGAAGACAAAAGGAACAGAAGTGGCTAGTGAAGGAACCCAGAAATCCTTGCTAGGTCAGCTGGAGCCTTGTAGCTTTAACCTATAAACTGGCTGTGGTGATGACAACCAGCTCTTCACTTGTGCTGCAAAGCTCAGCTGCCCATCCTCCTTCTTGTTTACCATTACTAAATAAATCATTCTATGTCCTCCAGCTTTGGCCCTACTCCATCATGAACAGAGTAAACCAGGATGCCCCACTTGAGGCGGTCATCAAAAGTGGGGCACCCGTGTTCTCTCCCAGCTCTGCAACCCCGTAGGCAAGGGCCCTCCTCCTTCCTTAGGCATATCAAATGAGCAATATTTGACTGGAGATGCTTTTCATCTCTGTAGCTTTGAAAACCTCAGACGTCATATCAGATCTACAACAAAGAGCAGGGACTTCAGGGGTTGACAGCACGGCCGTAATTAAAGACAAGCATCAATGGCTGCCATATGAAACAATGCCATGTTTTAGCTGCTCCAGAACCAACTGTTTACCTTCCAGGCATTTCTATGGCAAGGTTTAAACAGGTGCTGTTTAAGTTGTTTTCACAAAAGATATGCAAAGAGAAGATAGGAACTTTTCTTCTTGCTGACACAGGGTATCAGGGTATAGCTGGCCATTCCCTATTTATAGTACACAATTGATGTGCTTAGGGGAAGCCATCTCTAATAAGAATATGAATACCAAAACACATTGAACATCACTAAATATCTCAGTGGGTAAGGATGCTTACTGCCAAGTCTGAAGACTTGAGTTCTAGCCCTAGAGCCCAAAAGGTGGAAGGAGAAAACCAACTCCCACAAGTTATCCTCTGATGTCCATAGGCACACACACATATGCATAAACATATACAATAAATACATATGAATATGTATTTAAATGGTCACAGAAAATATTGTAAGAGTGCAACCAAAGCAAAGAGAGACTATGCCTAAATTTCTGTCTTAAGCCCCTTCTGGATCATGAACTTTAGTTTCCCCACTTCGTGAAATAATGAAGTTACATTTTATGTTAGTGTTGAAAGTTATAACTTTTTCTTTTCCAAATCAAGTCCAGCAGATCTAGCTAATTATGGTTGCCTATATATGCAATGCCTAGAAAGCTGAGGCAAGGGGATTATGAGATTAAGTCTAGTGTGGTTAGTTACCTAATGAAACCCTGTCTCAGAGAGAGAGAGAACAGAGAGGAGAGGGAAAGAAAAATAAAGGGAGCAGAAAGGAAGGAAGGAAAGAAGAGAGGAAGGGAAGAAGAAAGGGAGGGAGGGAGGGAGGGACGGAGGAAAGAGGAAGGAAGAAAGGAAGGGAGGAAGGAAAGGAGGGAGGGATGGGGGAAAGGAAGGAATGAAGGAAGAAGGAATGGATGAGAAAAAAAGAAAAGATAAGAAAAAAAAAAGAAAACAGTTCTAAGGATGGAACTAGGTCCATCCTGCCACCATGTGCCCTCAAAAACTTCGGAAAACTTTGAGACCTACTGGGCTGCAGAATCTCTGAAAGTTCTTCAGGGGTCAATTCTATGGTGAAAGAGAAAGCAGCAGCAGTGCAGGCCCCGTCCTATCCTTCCCGATGATGCTTTTCTCACTGTGGAACATCTCAGTAGCACTAGGTAAGCCGTTCAGTCCATGAAAAGTTGCCTAAATTCTGAAGAGCTTCTTCCCTTCTTCTTCTTGGGGTTTGGAGGAGCTGGCCACATCAATAGCAAAGGCAAAGAGGCCAGTTTGGAAGCAGATCAGAGCCTGCTCGTACTTATATCTCAGCAGGGCATGTGTGGCTAGTACAACCTCTAGCATCCTGTGGGGCTAATAGAATCCTTAAGAACAAGATCATCACCCCATTCTTCTGCTTTGGCACACAACACGGAGGGATGAACTTGTCATATTCCCACTGTACACACCGTCTCTGAAGTTTGCGGAAAGGAAGTCCATCCAAGGCAGCCAGTAATTTGCTACCATAGATGGTGCCAAAGACCTGGGGTAGGGACATAAAGACAGCTTCATGGAGCTACCAAGATCTCCATGGAGACAATCAAACGGAGAGTATCCAGGGCTGTTTCCCTTCCTCTTCCTGTATGTGACTCACAAATTGTAGGAGGACTGGAAGGCCAGGATCTTTCTGGTTATGTGGTTAATGACCCACATGTGACATCGTGACTCACCGTCTCTACCACTGGAAGATTTCTCTGATACCTGAGGATGGGACAATGGCACAGCATGATAAGTTGTATTGTTAACAACTCACAAGAAGAAAATCACTGGTGCTTGTCTGGGACAAACTGAAAGACGCAGTGGCTCAACATTTCATTCTTCTATAAAATAAGAAGAAGAGAGGCTAGCAAGCTAGCTCACTCAGTCATGTGCTTGCCTCACAAGTGAAAGGACTTCGCTTTCAGCCCCAGCACTCATGAGAAAAGGGAAACAGATAGAAAACACTCAGAATCCAACAGCAGGGAAGGTGGAGACAGGCAGATGCCTGGAACTATCTAGAAAGCTGGTCCAGTCTCCTTCGCAAGCCCCAGGCCAGTGAAGGACCCTGACTTTTGTTTGTTTTCTTCTTAATGGATGGTACCTGAGGTGTTTTCCTTTGGCCTCTACATACACTGGCTAGCTTATGAGCTGCACACACACAAACACGCGCACACACACACAAAATAATAACAGAAAAATTTTACTGGATGAACCCAATACCCTCAATAGCTGCCTCCCTCATCGCACAAGTGTGGGGCTCTAGGAAATTTCCAAAGAAGAAACTCAAGAAGGCCCTCATATCTGTGGAGGGTGAGCTGGTCAGCAGTTCCAACTGACTAGCACATCCCAGTGGACTCCCGAAGCCAGGGATCCTCCCCAGCCCCTCCCACAACTGACATCATTCTTGCTTGCCAATCTTCCTTCCAGCATGGACTGCCCCATCTTGAAAACGATGACCCTTTATGGAATGTTGTCATCCTGTTTCAGTTCTAAAAAAATCAAAGAGCCAATCCATCTGAACTGGAAAAGCATCTCTCAAGAATCTGGGAATGTTGCCTCGTGGTTTATAGTTAGTGGTAATAGCTTCTCTTGAAGCTGTCAGGTGGCCCTCCTGTTTGCAGAAGAAAAGCAGACATAAATAAAGCAAAGACAAAAAAAAAGTATGAGATAGGCTACTGAGTGTTGGCGTATTTTTTTAATATTTATTTATTTATGAGCAGGGGAGCCACAGTGTTTTCCAAGCATGGTTGTGCTACGGCAGTCAGCTTTCTCACAAATGTACTCTCTATCCTTCTGCTCATCTATAAAACAGCCTGTTCCTTGTCTTGCTAAACTTGGCCTGCAGACAGAAGTTTCAGCTTAAAATATCTAACAATATGTCATATCCACCAGATACATGACAGCTATTCCTAAGATACATAATATTATTAATTGTTTTTGAATGAATTTGAACTGTTACGAATCCAAAAAGTATAAAAATGACATTTAGCCATCAACAGCTTTTGAAACATTATATACACAAAGGAAGAAATAGTAACAAGTCCAACAGTACTCATAATTTCAGAATTATATCCTTTGAAGCCAAAATGACATTAAGAGAAACAGGATGTAAAAACTTAAAAATAAAATTTTAATCCTTGACAATATTAAACTTGCCTCCTGATAAAAATTAAGTGTGAGCTAAATTATTTTTTATGCCTGAGGAACTGTCAAACAACTGGCTGTCTCCTTGACTATTTAAAAAGAAAGGGCTGGAGTGTGTTGAGAGATCTGGGAGGTTAAACAAGGGTGAGGGATGAGCAAGCCAACTGACTTCAACTGCTCAAAATTTACTAAGTATGTGCTAGAAAATCTATTAGACGATAAAAGAGAGAGACAGGCTAAGCCTCAGAAGATCTTACACTGAGGAGGTAAAGAGGCTCCCGTCACTTTAAAATAAAGAAACAAAGTTATCTTTGATTAAATGTCCACACTGGAATTAAATGCCAGCCATACAATTGAAGTAAGCAAGATTGAAAGTGAGATCAAGAACTTCATGCCAGCCAAGGCATAGCTGAGGAAGCCCCAGTGCTGGGGTTTCAACTGGACCCAAAGGATGAGGCTTACTTAGAAAGCTACTAGAAGGCTAGAGGGTATTTACTGTAGAAAAGGCAATTTAACAATGGCTTACAGCTAAAACAAATCTAATTTGCTGGGGGAAGGATGCGTTCCAATCAACATGGAGTTCCTTCAGCTCAAAGGCATGGAAAATTTTCTGAGCCTTCTTTTCCAATGTTCTTGCAGCCAGCTTCATAGGGTCCCAGAGGACTCAAGGCTCTGAGGTTTCAAGTTAGCTTCTCATTAAGACCTGCTCCAGCTGGCCCCAGAAACTTCCCTCCCCCACATACACGGACTGCATGCATTTCAGAAGTCATCAGTGTAGTGAAGACCAGAAGTGATCACGACCTTCTCCCACTTGGTCCATTACAAACTCTCCCTTGCCGGAGCTCTGAGACCCGTGGCTAATCCCTAAGGGACTTAGGGTGAGGGACTTAGGGTGAGGGATTTAGGGTGAGGGACTTAGGGTGACTGGGACTGTTACAAAGCAATTGTTACTGCAGTGTCTAGAGACCCAAGGCCAGAGACTCTGCAACACGTCCATCCTTCCGTGCATGGGGCAGCCCCCTCCACAACCAAGAAGTTTCTAGCCTAAAATGTTAACAGAGCTGAGCATGCAGTGAAATGAATCTAAACATTCGCAGTATCTCTGGAACAAATTTATCTTAGCAAAATGAGAATTTTCTATTTTCTTTCTATTAACTTAACCCATACCTATCTACTTACTCTAAATCCCAAGGGATTCTGAAGACAAAATTGGCCAAGCCATGCAACCCTGATTAATTTCCCTACCCTGCAACAACAAAAGAAATGAGGAAACTCACCAAGAGGAGAACACAGGATGGGGTGGGGCGGGGCTAAGTTCACCTTCCTTTCCTGGGATTGAAACCCTCATATCTCAACCTTTGGAGGGCTTCTCTGGTTTCTTTCAACCCTTTGTGTCCTTCTAAAGGTAGACACAAAGTTATTTACATTTTAACTTTTTTTTATAAATATTTGTTATAAATATTTTTTATAAATATTTGTTCCTCAAGAAATTTCAGTTTGGGGCTTAATCAGGGAGACTATAGTCATCATAACTTGAATATATGCTATTTCAAATGACATCATGTTTCCCATTAAATGCCCTTGCAAGTTGTGTCCATTCTCAGCACGTTCTTAGCACTGTAGCAATGGTTTAACCCCAGCTAACAGCCAAATGTTATGCCAATGCCTCAATGGGAACAACTACAAAATGAAACCAAAATTTTCGGCAAAAGATTTTGGAGTGATGGAGAGAGATTCAATAAATGCTCTTACCTCGTACCCCAGTGACTATTGAAAAAGCAAAAATTCAGAATATAACTGTGTGTGTGTGTGTGTGTGTGTGTGTGTGTGTGTGTGTGTGTGTGTGTTTGAGATGTGGTTTCATTATTTATACCAGACTAGGCCTGAACGCACTATCTTCCTGTTTCAGCCTTCCAAGTGCTGGGATTACAGACATGAATCACTCCAACTGGGCTAAGGATAACAAAATGTTATGAAACATTGAAATACTGAAGGATTAAAATGATCTTCTAAAACTTATAAAGCCTTAGTTTTATAAAAATAAATAACTTTTATGACTGTACAAGCCACTAGACCAAGTATGAAGTATAAAACACATAGTTCTACTAAGTCATTTTGTGAGAATATTTGTAGGACAAAAATAGCTTACCCTTTTTAAAAATTATATCACAGTTCCAACATCATCTGAAAATGTTGATGCATGTATATCTAAGTACACATGTATGAAGACATACATGTACATTTTAAGGTCCAAGTCACAATTTTTGTTTCCCCATATGTGCTAGTACATGTTGCCTTGTACTTGAGTTGATTGTCATTATTCTGGCCTCCTGAGGCAAAGGCAGAAGCACTAAAGCAAAATCCTTTTCGTAGAATCACCTTGTCACCTGTCTTCTGGTGACCAACTTCCTGTTGCTTCTCACTTGTTTGACAACATAGCTGACCCCTAGGAAGTAGGGACCAGAAGGTATAAGGGAACATGACCACAGAAATCAAAGGGCTTCGAATGCCCATGCCCATTACTCTCAGAGCAAATTTCTAATTCTTAGCCATAGGCCACCTGAGCCCTGTCACCTCTTCAACCTCACAGAATATCTCCTTTCCATCTCTCCACCCATCCTCAACTAGCAACATCCAGCTCCTCCCAGATCCTCAAACCTGATGAGCCTTTTCACATGGTACACTGTTGGCACAGGTGCTCAAAGGTTGCCCCACTGTCTGGGCAATTCTTCAGTTCTCACCCACATGTCTCAGCACAAATGTTCCCTCTAGAAGTGACCTTTCCTATTATCCCAGTACTCCTTGTAGACTTAAAGATTCTGAAACAGTTTTTTCAACCAACGGACCAAAGGAGGAA
>NW_026590062.1:28098595-28131894 GCF_907164565.1 Psammomys obesus
ACACACACACATATGTGCACCACCCAAATACCTTGTACCCTCAGGGTCCAGAAGACAGCATCAGATTCCTGAGATGCAGGTGCTGGAAATGAAACCTGGGTCCTCTGAAAGAGCAGCCAGTGTTCTCCAGAGCCCAATTTCTTTCTTATAGATTTATTTTCAGTCATGGGTATATGTGTATCTGTTTCAAGGTCCACACAGCTGTGGGTACCCATGGAGCTATCTAGAAGATGGGAGAGCTGAAGGAGGAAAATGGTAGCTAGATATGATCACATTCATTGTATATATGTATAAAATCCACAAGAATAAAGACAAAATTTAAATTTAAGCACAGGGCTATGAACAGCTCAGTGGAGAGGGCACTTGCTGTATAGTGGAGACTGGAGGATTGGGCTTGTTGGCTGCTAGATGTTATCTCAAAAAAATAAATGGAGAGTGATAGATGGAGACAGTGGCCATCTCCTTCCTACCTCTGTAAGCCCAAAGCTGCAGGCATAGGTAGGTGCAAACAAAGTAAGAATACAGACAGCCTTACTCACTCTCCTTGACCACCCTTAAAGTAGAAACAGGTCGATAATGAGTATGTGTGCTTACAACCAAGTGCAGACAACTTACATCTTCACCAAAGAGAATTACAGTGGTAACAGCATTGGGGGAGGGGCTGTCTTTGTGACCACACATGCATCTTGGATGGGAGTCCCCAGCTCTTCAATCTGAACTCCAATGCTTGGCCAGGCCCTTCCAGCACATGCTCCTTTCATGTAGCTCAGAACTTGTAATAATTAAGGGATTTTTCTCACTTCTTAATGATTTTCTGATCTGGAAGTGTTTTCTGGTAAATAATAATCTCAGCAAGGAATCATAGTTGGCTCCATTTATGTGAGGTTAGCACTTGTAGAAGTGGCAAAGATGGCCACATGTGTTGCCGCCATAATGTGTGTGGTTATGACTGAAACAAACTTTTGAACGCAAACTGTGAAACCTGAACACTCCCTCAAACCTCACAACTTTCAAAGAACATACCCACCACGTCTTGTGTCCCTAGGTTCCAGCTCCTAAGATTTCTAACTTCTCAGAATAAAAACTGCTCCATAGTTGAGCGCTTAGTTCTGAATCATAGGCACTGGGTGATATAAGAAAAACTGCATGTCCAAAATAGGTGATGCCTATAGGGCATGCTATGATTACTCATTCCAAAACCCCCTAATGGGCTGGGGAGATTGTTCAGTCGGCAAAGTACATGCTGGGTAATCATGAGGACCTGAGTTCAATACCCAGAACCCATTTTAAAAAGAAACCCAGGCATAGCAATATACGCTTAGAAATGAGGCACAGCAGAGGCAGAGACAGGAGGGTCCCTGGGGCTTTCTGACCAGCCAGTCTAGAAAATTAAGGTAGAGGGCCAGTGAGGTGGCTCGGTAAGTAGGGGTATTTGCCACCGAGATTAATGGCATGAGTTCATTCCCCAGGACCAACATAGGAGAAGGAGGGAGCTGACTCCTGTACGTTTTCCGCTGACCTCCATACACACACCATGGCACACATGTGCTACATACATGTGAACATTGATATAAATCGATGTAATTTTAAAATAAGATGGAGAACAATTGGGAACTGACATGAACCTCTGACGTGCGCAGGCACATACACACACAGCACCACCACAACCACAACAAGCAATAACAACCTGAAAGCATGTTTACTTTGCTCCTCTAATGGTATCACGTGTTTATTCCAGTTCTCTTTCTCCCCCCTGTACACATAGTCCAACACACAATCACGTTCTACCACCGCACGATTGCTGTTTATGTTAGGGCTGCCCGGAGCCACACGGCCATCAGAGCCAAGTGTTGTGGCATGACATACAGCCATCTGTTCGAGGTTGAGCCTAATTTAACAGAGGCTGGGGCTGAGGGGCACATTCCGAGAAAGGGGACAAAGAGAAGAACCCACATGCTTGCTTCTGGCTGAAGACTGAATATAGAGTATTAACAAAAATAAAAAGAGCAAGAAGACACTGGACTAGGGTGGGATGTCACATTCAAACCCCAACTTCAGTGTTTACCAGCTGGGTCTCTTCTCTCAGGTAAGTTACAACCTTCTGGTCAGTTCCCTAACCCACTAAGTGGACTGGAAGGCTCCTGAAGGACTACAAGAGATACTGAAAGGCAGTGGAGTTCCTGGGGGTATTGGTATAATAATGTCCTCTGTTTCTGCCCTGTACCAGCCCCTTCTATAAAGTCCAGCAATGAGGGAACCTGGGCTGTCCAATACACATGTCAATCTGACTTCTGGGAGCCATGAGATACCAACACCAGGGCAATCTTCTGTATTGTAGATTTGTATTGCTGCTATACAAATTAACAAAAATCTGATAGCCAAAACCAGCACTAATTTATTCTCCCACAGTCTGGCAGTCAGGGAGTTAAAATTAGTATCAGCGAGATGGGCTTCCCCTAAAGCTTTAAGGACAGTATGTTCCCTGTCTCATCTAGCTCCTGCTGCATGTGGGCTTGTGGCCCCAGCACTCTATCCTCAAAGACCAGCATCTTCACATCTGCTCTCTTTCCATGGTTCTGTCTCCTCTGGATGGGCTCTGCAACTCTCACATGGTACATATAATTACATTTGGGGCCTAACTTTAAATCCAAGCTGACCTCATCTGGAGATCCTTTGTCATGCAGGACATGCTGCAGACATCTGCACAAGTGGAGGCATTTAGAGGTTCGAAGGATTAGGAGTTGATATCTTTCATGGGACCCAAAGGCAGAAAAGAAAAATATACCAGGAAAAGTCTCTAACCAAGTAACTTTTGTAAAAGGCTTAAAGTGCTCCTTCAAACAGAAGTTAGAGAAAACCTTTGGCTGAATTTCCATTGGTGGAAGCATGAATGAAATTGGTCTTCCTGACTGCATTGCATCTCAATCATTAAGGAAACATGAACTTGATTTGAACAGAAAGAAGCAGACAGCAAGCTTGTTGGCAAAATCAGGCAGGTGGAAAGTATCAAAAACAAAGAATTATAAAGGCAAGCAAGCTCCAGGAAAGGCTGAGGATGAGGAGTAAATATGACCCCCATTTATCACCCCAGCCAGCAGACACGCTTATGTACAGCCCAGAGAGCAAATGCTACTTCTATGTATAAAGCTGTGTTTTACAAGTTCAAGAGTACCAAGTGTTCTGCCCAGGGCCCCAAGGAAAGCACAGTAAACCAATCAGACAACAGTGTATCCTGTCTCATACCACACCCTGCTGATACCTAAGGCAGCTCAAGATGTTAGCAGTTTACAGTGGCCTACTATGCATCAGCTACAAGGATGAAACCAATTCCTGCCACAAGGTCACCTGGCAAAAATGAGCCAGCAGTGTTGCCTGGAGCATCAGACAAGACATGTCGTTTGCAGGCTCACCTCTGAGGGCACAGTACAGCCACCAGAGACACCATTCTCCACCCATCCCTGGCCTTGAGGCATCTGAACACTGCCCGCATAACTCACTGCACACTACACACCTTTCCACAGGAGGATTACATGAAGCAGCAGTCAATCTTCTCTGGCAGAGGATGTGATTCCAGAGTGTCACCACTCAAAAGGGGGCATCCCTGAGGCTGCAGGCTAAGTGAGTTAAGAGTGGGAGCCTGGGTGGGATAAAAGAGGAAATGGCGGCTCCTTTTCCTTCTGCATGTGAGTTTCTCTGGGAACCATAAATTCCTCTGCCTTGTAGATCTCACTCAGCTGTCTAAATGAGGTTTGCACATGCAGCCACCACTGAGCAGAATCAATCATGGCCTTCTGCGCAGAATGTTAATTGGACTTCTCAAAAGAAAAAAAAAAAATCCAGAGCATGCCATAGAGGCCTCAAAAAGAATTCAAAACCAATTTTTGAAGGGAATTTACAATACTTTTTAAATTGCCAAGCAAAGTCATTAGTCACCAACACAGGAGCAGTCCAGGTGCCTTTTTCACGGAAAAAGAAATACACAGAGGCCTTTTCATGCTTCCATCAGCCCCTCCACAGGCTTCCAGGGCCAGTTGCTGAGCTGCCTGAATAAAGAGGTCCAGGCAATCCCAGGAACCAGGATTCCCAGTTAACTCCACATAACAACTGCCAGGCGTGGGCTCACCTCAGAGGCAGGAAAAGGAGAGCTAAACAGCTAACACAGCCCTTTTCTTACACACAAAGCAAGAAGATACGGGAGCATAAGGCTGCAATGAATGTGAGTCTCAATAGATGAGAGACTTCCTCAGTCACTGAGCCACCACCATTGAGCCCTGGGAGTCTAGAGTCATGTCCATTTCAGGTGATCTTAAATTTTTATTCAACAGAGGCCTTAACATTAAGCTTTAGAGCATGTGCTAAAAGAACGCACAGATTCTCTAAACACACACACACACACACACACACACACACACACACACCTCCCACACTCACATCTCTGCACACCTCTGCAGAGAGAGCAAAGAGCTGACTCCACAGCGAGAGCCTTCCAGAAGCTCATTGTTTCCTAAAGGCCGGATGGACACAGTGACAACCAGATTGCCTTCTACCACCAATTTTGGGAACATGTGAAAAATACGGTTTGCGGCTTGCTGGTATGTGGTCCGAAAGGACTCATAAATCTTCCTTTATCTCCTTCGTGGTGTTAGCAGAAAAGGATGAGTTGCTTTTTTCCATCTCATTCTCCCGTCTATCTGTCTGTTAGCCGTGCCCTTGAGCAAAGATTACTGATGCCCTGCCTTTGATATATGACACATCACCCACAGCAGCTTTTCATCAACTGAATTAACCTGGGAAAATGCAAACCCACCTGCCAGTTGCTTCCCAACTTTGCACAATTCCTTTGTGTACCTCCTCTCTAACATGTAGCCAGCAGAAGAGTGTCAAAGAAGGGAAAGAAAAATGGAAAATTAAGGGAATCGAGTGTGGGGGCTCTGAGGAGCAACTTGCCAAAAATCCTCTATTTCTGCATAAAGACTTCAGAGAGGTTTAAGCTGCAACACCCCCAGCCCAGGAATAGCTTAGAATGCTTTGCACCTGAGCTAGAATGTGCTATTTCTCCCCCCAGCCATTTCCACTGTGTGGCTTAAATAATGACAAGACTCTTGGCAGCCACTGATGACATGGTTACAGAAACTGTTTGGTGACTTCCAATCAATAATCTAGATAGGTTGGGGAGGAGCCTGGAGCAGGAGGGAATGAGCAGGCTGCAAACATAGGCAAAGTCAGGGAGGAAGGAGACTGAAGGGAAGGGAGAGCAGGAAGTGACTTTCCTGCCAGGTCCCCACACAGTCTCACAAACCTGACATGTGTGTACCCAGTGACAGTAGTTCTTGCAGTCTCCTCATTATCAAGGAAAGGGCACAAAAACAAAGACTGAATGCTCAGCATCTCAAAGGAAGGGGTTCGGTTCTTCTTCTCAGAGCTAACTAAAGACAGCTTGGAAAGCATCAGTTTGCAGCCCACCCATCTTTAGCTAGGAAACACACACATGCACGCACGCACATACACACAACCAAGGCCAGTCAGTGATACAAAGGAAAGACAGGGCTGAAAAACTGCCACACCACCACTCAGCTCCAGCTCTGTCCAGTTCGCCTTTCCTTGTCCCAAGCCTGCCTCTATCCCATCGCCAAACACTGAAGCAGCAGGTACTGATTTGTAACAACAGACCTCGCTGCAGGAGGGAAGCAAGAACAGTGACATCTAAGCTGAACAGATTCGGACCTTAGCTCTTGTTAAGGAAAAAATGGGTTCCATATCATCCTGGAGTCTGTTGGCAGTTATTCTTTTCAAGTTCACGTGTCTGCTGTGTGACCCCCTGAAAGGTTCTGATTAGACAACGCTTTCTGTAATTTATTCTTTAAAAACATGGGAGCGTGTCATGCGCACACGTGAAGGTCAGAGAACTAATGAGCATTGGTTCCCTCCTTCCATCATGTCGGCCCAGGGATTGAACACAGGGGCAGGCCTGGCAGCAGGCACTGTTACCATCTTAGCAATTCCATCTGCCCTCCTAAAACTTTCATTTAATATTTATTTTGTATTTTTAAAACATATTTGAGGGGATTCAAGAGGGATAAGGGATAGTTGGGGTGGAAGAGATGGAGGATTTGAAGTAGAGATAGGGAGGAACGGTAATGATGCAAATATGGTATACTCTTGTTTGAACCCCAACTATCCCTTATCCCTCTTGAATCCCCTCTTGACTATATGACCTCAACTTCTTTAATTAATATTTGTGTGTGTGTGTGTGTGTGTGTGTGTGTGTGTGTACTTGAGCATGCATGCATGCATGTGAGTGATGTGTGTGCAGGTGCTCACAGAAATCAGATAAGAATGTCAAATCTCCTAGATCTACTGTACAGACAGCGACAGCTGGGTGCTGGAATCTGAACTCAAATCCTCTCAGTAGAAGCAGCAATCACCCCTAACCATTAAGCAATCTCTCCGGCATCCTCAATGTACATCTTAAAGAGACAAAAGCCATAACTAGCTTTTAGAAAACCTTTTCACAAATAAAACTTGAAGTGAAAGTCGTGTCTTGTAGGCATCAGCTAGTCAGAAAAATAAATTGTCCAAGACACTCCGCTCCCTGAACATTCTGGATAAATTTGAAAGTAGGAATGAGAAAGCCATAATGTATGCAGATCTATGAAATCAAGACAATCAGATAAGTCTTAGTGCTCACAACAGCGGGGTTTCTTTTTTGCTAGAAAAAAAAAAGTTTACAAGCTTCAGTGGCAGAGAGAAAGGAGGAAGTAAACAGATTATGTGTTGTATCTGATAAATGTTGGGTGTCAACAAAATAACAGTAACATTTAGTGAGGACCACAGATTCTGAAAACTTCATCTGCATTGTACCAGTTAAGGTCTCAAGGGTGCCACCACAGGGATACACCCATTAGCCCATTTTATAGGTGGAGAAACTGTGAGGCAACTGTCCAGGATAGGGCAGCTCACAGAGCATGTCCTTCCACCCACTGGGCCACCCCTCCAGCAACACCCTCCTGGTCTTTTCAGACGACAGAGCTTAGCACCGTAAGAGTGTTCCATGAGTTCTGAATAGATAGTTTTTATATCAGTGAACTGAAACAAGCTCTCCTCGGGAATGGTGGGAGAGATGTGTCTGCATGTATGTACATGTCACCAAGATAATATTTTAATCACTTTTGAGCATAAAGTCCATTCATGATGTACAAACATAACCTTGTCCATTCCCCGGACTTTTGTATCACTCAAGATGAAAACTCAGCTTCTATTAAGTAATAATTCTCCATCCCCAAATCCCTGGTCTCTGATAACCTTAAATCTGCTTTCTGTCTCTATAGCCTTGCCTCTTCTGAGTATTTCATGTAAATGAAAGAAAATCATATTTGTCTTTCAGTGACTTATTTCACAGCATTGTGTGTTCAAAGTTCACCCATGTTGTGGCATATGTCAAACTCATTCATTTGTTTGTCTGCTTACTTATTTATAGGGATTTTGATATTGATTTATTTATTATGGATGTATGTATATGCTTGTGTTTTTAGCATGTCACCTTACAAGCGTGAAGGTCATAAGACAACTTGCAGGAATCAGTTTTCTCTTTCTACTGTGTGGGTTCCATGGTTGAAACAGAGATTTTCAGGCTTGGTGGCAAGCACCTTACCCCTTTAGCAATGTTGCCTGCTTTGTCTATATGCTTGGTTTGGTTTTGTTTGGTTTTGTTTTGTTTGAGACAAGGTCTAGAATATGAAGGAATTAGACAGGCCTTGAGCTGCCAATTTTCCAGCCTTAGGCTATTGCATGCTGGGATACAGGTATGTGGTTCCACACCCAGCTCCCACTTTCTTTAAACAAAATAATAATACATTATACATGTGACCACATCTTGCTTGGCTGGTCATCTCTAAATGAACAGGAGATGCATCTCCTTTCCAGTCATTTGAATAATGCCGCAAAAACACGCTGTACAGATATCTATTCAAGATCTGCTTTGGATCTCTTTAGCTACAAACCCAGAAGTGAGATTTCTAGGTCAGGCAGACATTCTATATTTCACTTTCTGTAGACTTTTCCTTTAGCTTTTTTTAGTTTTAAAAATTATGTTTTTGTGTATGTGTTTGCCTGCATGCCTATCTGCACGCCACATGTGTGCAGTGTCCATGGAGGCCTTAAGAGGACATCTTTCTTCCTGGAACCAGAGTTACAGATGAGCGTGATCTGCCAGGAGATTCTGGTAGCTGAACCCAGGTCTTCTACAAGAGCAGCCAGGGCTCTTAACCACTGAGTCATCTCTCCTGCCCTCTTTCTTTCAGCTTTGAAAATCCATTTGAATGTGACTAACCTGATAGTGCATTGCACACAAGCAAAAGTTTTGC
The DNA here is from genome assembly GCF_907164565.1 of Psammomys obesus. Lineage (NCBI taxonomy): Eukaryota > Metazoa > Chordata > Mammalia > Rodentia > Muridae > Psammomys > Psammomys obesus. The sequence goes on from NW_026590062.1 coordinate 28,106,959, forward strand.
CCTAATATCTTCTTGGACTCCTGGGTCTCCCACAGGGAGAATTCAGTGAATTCTGTGAGATTTATGTTTATAAATGCATCAATGAGTTGAATCAAGCTTTCCTTCTCACAGAGAGTGGCAGGAAAGACCTCGTAATCACCACAGGTCCATGTTGAATTAGGCCATGTAATTTAACTAGTCCTTGGCTTTTCACTTTTCCAAATACACATACAAGCTCAGGTGTGCCTGCCCCCCCCCCCCACTGCTAGGGAACATCAAAAGAGTCTGGGGACAACAATCAGAAGGAGAGAGAAGGCAGTGAGAAATCGACAGTTTCACTGATAGAGCTGAGGTCCACAATCCTCATCTTTCTCTATCCACCCTGCCTGCAGGCTGCAGAGAGATCAGTCTGATGAGACATCTAATAACCCTGGCCCTGCCGAGCCTTCTATTATAAAATACGGGGCAGGGGCAGGGGCAGTGGCGGTGGTGATGGAAGACCTAGCTTCTCCCACTATTCGAATATCAATACCTCTTTTAGTTCATTAATTCATCAAGAGAGTATTTTTCAACACATTAAATTCAATTTAAAAAAAAAAAAAAGAATGAGCTGACACAGTCAAATGCACATGACCAAAATCCATAGTGGACTTCCCAGTCTGCCCTTTCCAGCCACCTGCAGCCCCATCTTGGGGTCCAGGCATCCATTACCCAACTAATTGGCAGGCCTGACTTAGGAAGGGGAAACTCTGGCCTGGCAACTGGGCTTTTCATTACTTAAGTGCATTATGACTTGGACTATATTAATGGGGCTCCAAATTTTAACTATTGACAGCTTTCAATAGGAATTTACGCTTCCGTCCCCCTGGGACCCGTCAACCATTGCCTTCCCACCTGTCGTGAAGACAGTCACCAGAGGGAGTGGTTTCGAAGACTGAGCATGCAAGGCACCTCCCTGTGAGCAGGCCCGGAACTGTCTGTCCCCTCTTCTGCATTAAATTTTCAGCCCTTTACACATCTCTTAATGAAAGCACTGGCTGAAAAATATAAACATGGATACATAATTCCCAATGAATTGGTCTAAGTATAACTTGTAAAAACTGGATTAATGGCACAAAGCATGTACTTTATAAAAATAGCCTGTAGAAAAAAGCATTAAGCAATTACAACTCCAACTCTGAAGGCTCCAATATTATGGGGTAATATTTCCTTAATGTTAGACTTCATTAACCCTAAGATAATCTCTCATAAATTTTGCTGATTTTTTAAGGAGAAAAAAATAAATTATGTTTATTAAACTACTGAATATGTTTATGAAAACAAGACATAATCTAGTGCCATAAACTTCTTGTCTTTATCTGAATGATCAAGGAACTCATAAATAAAATATCACATAACAAAGTGAGTGTTAAAATTCATTACTGTAATAGCTGTGCCCATGATCTATTTCATTAACGCCCCCCTCTCCTTGGATAAATGGGTTTCCTAGCCTAGGAAGGGAAAGCCATTTACAAGACAAAATAGTGAGATGCTTTTTCTCATTTTCCCTTATCTCTTCCGTTCCTAACTTTCTAAATTAATTCTTCTCTTAAATCTTATTGTTCTTTCCAGTGTAACTCACAGCACCATTAGAGAGAATGGAGAAAAATAGAAGCAAAGAAATGGGTCTATAGAGTATAAGTTAATTAGGGACCTCCGTGACTGCTGATGAGATTTGATGACACAGAGCTCCATGGCAAATTTAGAAGCTTATCTTCTTAAAATATTTGAGAATAAAATACAAATAATAGAACTCTGAGAAATATTCCGTATATCAAGCAATCTGCCACCGCTTAATAACCAAACCCCATTTCCTAGTTAACTGTATATTGCAGCAGTGTTGATTGGATCCACGGACGGAATTTGCGAACCTCTATCTGCAGTGATTTTGCAGGTAATTTCATTTTTATAGATGTGTGTATATACAAATACTCACAGAGAAAGGTGAGTGCTTTCCTGCGAGTTACCCAGAACAGACAGATGTGAATGTATGGGTCTTTAAACCGACCAGTGAAACCTACCAGCTCCAATCACCAAGTGGGCTTCATAGCAAAGAAAAGTGACAGCAATGTAATATGGATATGAGTCCTACTCCAGCCATTCGTTTAATCTTAAATCAGCACAGTCCTAGGATGCAGCCTCATCTACCCAGGTAATAACCAAAGGATGCTGTTTAGGATAACAGGAATTAAAACTGAATTTTATAACTGCTGACTTAAAAGAAGGCCAAATACGCGACATGAATATTAAAGTGTAAATAAAAAAGGATCCACTTGTATTTATTTCAAACCATATAGCTGTTTGTAACCCTGATTCTGTATAACCCCTCCCCAAAAGTTCTATGTCTATGTACATAATGAAAATAATTCACAACATGAGAGATGTGGGCCACTTAGTACTTGACCTCAAGTAGCATGTTCTTTACATCCTGGTAAATGCTTTAGTGGAATGGTACATGATCAAAGGACTGAGTGACACTTGTCCAGCGGGACAATAAGGATGACAAGACACAGAGTTGAACCAAGACACCCTGAGTAGGAGAGAAGAAAGTAGCATCTAGCAGGTATTTCTGGTGTGCTGGTACTGGAATGGGGTGAATAGAAGGACAGAAGGAAGATTAAGCAGGAAGAGCATGGACCTCTAGATCCTTGTATGAGCAGAGGGCCTCAAGTCAAACACTAAGAGGATATCACATAAACAAACAAACAAATAAACAAACAAACCTTTAAGGTGTAAAGTTCCAGGAGCGTGAGTGCAGCGGTCAGCTTATCCTGACTAACACGTGATACAAATCTGCCTTGAAATCATCCCCTCTGGTCTAATTCCCTAAAGGGTCATAAAGCATAAAAAAATATGAAGCTTGGGAGATGGTCTGTTAGCCAAGCACTTGCTGAACAAACAAAAGGACCTGAGTTTGAGTGTCCAGAACCTACTGAAAACCAGATCCAGTAGCACACATCTGTGAACCCAGGGCTCCTACAGCGAGAAGCGAGGCAGAGGCAGGTAAGGTGAGCTAGCCGGGCATGTGCTCTCTCAACACAGAAATCTACCAAGAAAAATAGAATATTCTTTACAATTTTTGAACCAGAACCAGTATGTCTTCACATCTACTAGCTGTGTGCCTCTGGGAAAGTTACTAAATTATTTCTGTTCAGGCCTTGGAGCCCTGAAATTATACTCTACTACATAGAATTGTTATAAGGATTAAGACAAAACATGCATTTATGCAAATATATATATGGTCACACACATATGAATAAACATGACACATTTAAAGACCAAACCATATATTAGTATTAGTATAGTATTAGTATTTGTATTTATAGAATAGTATTAGTATTTATAGTATAGTATTAGTATTAGTATAGTATTAGTATTATTGTGGTTCTCAAAAGTGAACAGTTAGGATCATGCTTGTCATTTGGAGGTCATTTAAACACTAACATCTCAGCGCCTTCCTGACCCCCAGTTGTGCCTGGAACAAGCCTCCACCCACCTGTCTGTACGGCACCTCACTGTCTGACAATCCTCTCATCACGTTTATGTCTCTGGCCCCAGCAGAAGGCAGTAGTGCTTGTCCTTCAGACTCTCCAGGAAATTCTCCCAAAGTCACCACCTTAATGTCAGAATCATCATTTAGGTAGACATTTCTCCATCTGGCTTGCACTGCCTGAGCACCTACTGTGCACCAGGGGTGACACAGTGAAGGACAGTACCCCAACTGAAGCAAGCAACTGAATCATTTAACCATCCTTGCATGAATGCTATTTCGTCATGCTTGATTTTCCAACCAGACCCCCGAAAGCTGTCATAATAGTATCAGGTTCAGAGGCCAGTGAAGTGAACGAGTACCCCTGTGTTCACAGGAGATGAAGGAAAGGGAAATTGTTGCTTTTAAGGCACTCTAAGTCCTCCAAGGAAGACAGCAACCACAGGCTGATAAAAGGAAGAAACATTGCCCATGAAGTCAAGAACAGATGCTTGCCCTGGATATAATCCACTATTATCCACTATTATTTTGTCCTGAAAAGACAGATACATAGCCAGATAGATAGACAGATTAGATAGATAGATAGATAGATAGATAGATAGATAGATAGATAGATAGATATACATAGATGCTCCCTATAGGAGGTCCACACCCACTACTGTAGGGAAAGTTATCCAGCAACAGCAGATGACTCCTGGGGCCCCTCCATGGATGTAAAGGTTTAGCAGAAAACATCCAGAAGAGACAGGGAACAGGTGGTGACTGGAGAAGAAATAGCAACTGGAGGGCAGAAGGGAGGCGAAAAATGTATGCTAGGTGGGTGAAGGAAATGGGAGAAAGGGGAAGCTGGAAAGAAAAGGAAATCAAAGAAAGAACAGCTATTAAAAACGCTGAGCTGAAAATGTTTTAGATGGCCTCTGACATGTAATAAGTCATCTGTCTTCCTCAATACAGAGAAGGCATTACTTAGGAATGAACTAACACCAGCAACTGTGACCAGTCAAAACAACAAAGACCGTGCAAATATAAACAATCACCCCTTGCAGTTGGGCGCAAGAGAAGAGTATATTCAATTTTTCAGATGAAAAGCATTGGAGCTGACTGAATTTATTGTAATGCAACTTGTATTATATGTTGGAAAACAAAAATGGGAACAAATACCCACCACTCAGTCATCTTCACCTTTTCCTTGGAAAACAGACTTTTTTTTTTTTTTTTTTTTGAGAGTGTAAATTCTTCATAGCAACCAGTCATAAATATCAACATGGCATCCTGGCTACAGGCCATCAATTCTCACAATGGAGGCATGAATTAATGGTACCATCTGCCCTACCCATAGGACCCCTATATAACCACCTCCCTCGAGACCATAACCTAGGCCCGAAGGCCAGCAGAAAGGATAAACTTCCGAAAAAGAAAGAACTTGAGAGCCTGCAGGCTAACCAGAGGCATGAGGGACCTCTCTTCCCCAGGAGAAGCGAGAAATGGGATTGTGTATATGTAGAGCAATAAAATCAGCCAAAGAGACAGCACAAGGATGTCATCAAGTGCAAGAGGAGCCTCGCCTTCTCACAGTCATAAATCACCATCTCAGGTCTCCTCCTGATTCCTCTCTTTCCCTCATTCCTCCAGGCAATCCCCAGAAAAGGCTGCCTGCCTTCAAAATACAGCCTAAGGACTGGAGAGGTAACTCAGTTAATCAAGTACTTGTCCTGCAAGCATGAAGACCTGAGTGTAATCCCCAGAACTGTGCTCCACCCCAACACACACACACACACACACACACACACACACACACACACACACACAGCAGACGGGGGTGGGGTACATGGCAGCACCCACCAGTAATCCCTGCACTGGAAAGGTAGAAACAGGATGACCCCTGGGACTTGCTGACCAGGCAGCCATCTTGGCGAGCTGGAGGTTAAAGAGAAACCTAGTCTCATTTTAAACAAAACAAAACAAAATGTGGGACTTTGTGTCCACTTCTTCTCTGTGCAGGGAGCTTTAACTAGTTTGAACCTGTGTAGATCATGTGCAAGCTGTTGCAGTTTCTGTGAGGTAATATTTGAGAGATAGGGAAGATGAACATACATGAATTTGGGTGGGTAAGGAGGAGTTGGGGGAGGGGAAGAATGATAAAAATATTATATAAAAAATAAGAAACAGTGAAATTTTAAAAAGCAAGGAAGAATACCTAAGGTTCACCTCTGACCACACCCCCAAACACACAATATGACATGTATCTTCACCCCTCCTTATATTTTGACTATTCCCTAGTTTTCACACTACATCTATTTTATGGACAGCAACAATTAGCTTTCACACCAGATAGTCCTCATGAACTTACCCACATCATTTCTAGTTACTTGCTTTACTTCCAGCCAGCAGCTGGAATTCGTTGACAAAATATAAATCAAGCTCTACCATCACAATGCTTAAAAGCTCATCACTGCTTGTTGGTTTCCCATCACCCTTGGTACAAAATTCAAACTCCTTTCTAGAGTCAACCATGTTGAAAGCTCTTCTGCCATCACCTTAATCCCTACACTCCTGGAAAGTCCACTTTTTCCTCCTTCAACACATGCAAGGTCTTTTTGTATGTTGCTTTATTTGCCTACACACAGCTCTCCTGAGCTTCCCTTGACAGTCCACTCACTTCTCAGAGTTCAGCTCTAGCGGTGCATTTTGGAGGGAGCTACTCCCAGCCACTATAGCAAAATCAGGCTTCTTCCACCAAGCCAGTGTCTACTCCTCTATTTTACTAAAATAGGATATTTTATTTTCATAGGAACACTTTACTTTCATAGGAAAATATCTTGGTTTATTATTAAATTTGAAGACTCATTTATTGTCTGTTTCCTGCAACTTGAGTATAGCCCTCATCTAGGAGAAGGACCCTGAGGGACCCTCCCACTGGCTTTCTTCAGCAAAGTACTCCCAAGCTGTCCAAGAGCATGGCTCACAGATATATTCAGTAGGTGTCTAAAGAATGAATGGTTACATTCATGGTCTCATGAGGTCATAGATTTGGGAACTAGAGAGATGGACATGTCCCTTGGCATTATCTAACACACAACATGCATGTCACATATAGAGAACAGGGTGGGGAGGAAGTCCTCCCAGTCAGTTACTGCACAAGACACAGCTCTTCTCTGCAGACCAGACACAATCTTGGACCACTCCTAAGAGCAAAGAACAACTCAGATCTTGAGGAAGAAGAAATCTGTACACCCAGGAGAACCCCTGAAGTGGGGTGGAGCAGCTGCAGGTTAAAAATGACACCCATCATCTGGAAGTGTCCACGATGACAGAGTTTAGTCTAAAATTGGGAATTGAACGACTCAGAGCCGAACCCAACAGAGACAAAACCTTACGCAATCTCACAGCAGGAGTGCACCACTGTTTCCACAGTTGGCCTTTGACGTGATGCTGGGGTGTGTGCACCAGAAAAAACGGCACAAAGAAAACACACCCAAGTTCTGAACGCTGGCCCTCACTCTGTTCTGACTCTTTCGGGTTCCATTAATTAACTTCTCTGGACCGTGTTTGACAGTTAAATCAGTCTAAGCTGGGGAGACAGCTTAGGATACAGGTATGAGGACATGAACTTGATCCCCAGAACTCACATTAACAAAAAAGCCAGGCATGCTCTCTCTGATGCACACCTTCAGGACTTCACTGTACCACACGGGCTATTTCCTGGCTACTTTAAGTAAATTATCTCACTGCCCTGCCACGCCTTGCCTGTCCACAAGGTGGTTTGAGACACACATCTACACCCACAACTCATTTTGGGAAACCCTGGCTTGAGCAGGACTCAAAGACTTCTGCTAACATCCCCCAAGTTCTGGGACCAAAGACCAGAGTATCTTACCCAAGTAATGAGAGATGTGAAGGATTCAGTGATGCTGCCAGGCCTGAAGCAGAGTGTTTTAGGACTGAGAAACAAAGATCATGAGGGGGTGGCAGCCTAGGATAATGGTGTCCGTAACGATCATAGCAACAGCAACTAACATTTATTTGGTACTTAGTATGGGCAAGAGGTCATTCTAAGCGGTTTAAGCCTCATTCTTTAAGGCAGATGGAATAATTATCCTTGTTTTATATGTGAAGAAGCTGAAACCTTGCCAGGAAGACAGATCTTTGTTGGTCTATCATTTAAATTACTTAAATTTCTCCCAAACTTATTTTTGTTTGTGAATATAGCAAGCTAAATGGTGTGACTTTCATTGAAGTTATTTGACTCATTACTATCAAAGAAATATCAATTTCACATGTACAGTTTAATACATTTTATGTTACAAAAAAGACAAATATGTCCACAAATACCCGTTATGCATACTGCTATTTACATGTACAAATACTTACGCCCAGGTATACATGTATCAATGACAGTGATATACAGCACATGGCTAAAAGTTGTATAAACTGGAGCTGGGTAGATGGCTCATTCCGTCAAGTGCCTGCCACAAAAACTTGAGTTCAGAACCACACACACACATAAAAAACTTGGATTGGTAGCCTGTGTCTATTACCCTAGCTCTGGGAGGGTGGAGATAGGAGACTTCCCAGAGATCACTGGCCAACTAGTCAAGCCAACTGTGAAGCTGTGGCCTCATTGAGAGATTGCCTGTCTCAAAAAATAAGGGAGCAGGACTGAGTATGGCATCTAATGTTGGCCCTGGCCTCCACAGACCCTGTATACACGTGCACACATATAAAATGTACTCACAGAGAAACACAGACACGTCCACCCAAAAGTTACATAAACCAGTATTTATCCTAATCATGTGCCATAGTTAAGCTCTCTTAGAGGCTGCTTTGTTTTTAAAAAAGAAAGACAGAAGTTACTTGAACATTTAAAAAAAACTGAACTCCAATATTATCTATTCTATTCTATTTTTATGTTAGTTACAACCCACTAAATTGATTTTGGAACTCACTAATGGGTTTCAACTCCCTGCTTGGAAAATGCTTACTTAAAGAAACGCTGCCCACAGAGAAACTGATGACAAAGCCATCATGCGCTCCCCACCTTATCTTCTGAGACAGGCTCTCTCACGGAACCTGGAGTTCACCAGTTTGCTCAGACTAACCAGCCAGCAAGCCCCACAGAACTGCTTGCCTCTCCCCGCCCCCATTCCACGCTGAGATCAGAGCTGTGTGCCCCTGCACACAGCTTCCGACTTGGGTGCTGGAGAGCAAGAGCCAGCTCTGCCTACTAGAGCAGCTAGCACCTTATCAACTGAGCCATCTCCCAGTCTTTCACGCCTAAGGTTTTTAAGCCACTAAATAGCAGGAAAAAAATTCTCATTTGAAAAAGCAAATATGAAGAAAACAATTTGAGTTCAGAATACTGAAAATGAGTGGCTGTGCAGAAAGATGCAGGGTAAAGAAGAGAGGACACGTCACTCTTAGGCCTTTCTGTTTGTTTTGTTCTAGTGCAAGCCTGACTTAATACATAAGAGCACCACCAGAGACTTTAGGTGGCATCTACATTTTACTTTATTAAAACATGGTTCAATTTAAAAGACAGTCTTTCAGAGGGAGACAGAATATGAGACGGGATGTCACCATATAGTCCAGGCTGACCTGTAACAAAAGCTCCGCCTCCTTCAGCCTACCAGGTGCTGGGGTTATAGGTAAGGTATGTGCCACCATACCCCGTGAGAGTCAATCTTACACGGTTTGGAACAGTGGTGTCTATACCTGATGAGGCTCAGGAGGCCTCCTGTCTATGCAGTGGGCCTGGAGAAGTCATTTCCTGGGACTTCACTTCTCAAGTTAAATGAAGTTTCCTCTACATTAGGGCCCAATGACCATGAAGTATCTGGTGTTGATTTCCAGATGGATTTAATGAAAGGCTATGCATTCCAAGTTCATCCAAATGGTAAAGATGCCAATTTAGAACATACGTTAGCCCAGGCCTGGTGGTCTGACCATCACAGCTACTCAAGTAACCCCAGTGGATCTTTTCAGGGGAGGCTTTGACAATGTAGTATTTCTTTTCAATATGGCCTCTATCATATTTCATAAATCACAAATTTTATGTATTACATTACTTCTTTCCTTGTCAACCGAGCACCTTTCTCAGAGATCCTCTTGTATGTTTTCAATATACAGGGGAAATTTATTTGAATAATACCGTAATTAAATCTCATAGCAGCTGTATTTCATTTTAGAAGACAGAGATTATATTGAACTTTCTTTATTGAACTGTCATTTTTATCTTAACTGTGGTTTAACCTCATAATCTAATTATTTTTTCTAAACTGACTTTAGAGCCAATAAAAGAAAGATATGAAAAATTAAATTACATAATAAAGCATGAAGCAAGAAAAGCTATCATGAGACCCTCAGACTGGAAAACAAGTAGGAACAAATTTATGTAGCTGAAAAGTTGTTTTTCTACATATTAAAAAAAAAGATTAAATAAAAAAGAAGTCTATTTAAATGGAATAACCTATCAGGCTATTCAAATTTCTTATATAACTTTAGAACCAAATTCAAATCTTAATGGTGGAATTCAACCAGCTCACTCTCAGGAGAAAGGGGCCAGCCCTCAAGACCTACCAAGTTCTCCATATTAGATTTACTAAATAATGAAGCCTCTTCGTGCTTCTATCACTTTTAAAACACTCCGTTTTTATCTCTAATAGAATAAAAATTTCTATTTCTTCTTGGGGTATTTCCTGATTGTTTTTCTGTATTTTAAAATGATGGTATTCTACACCATGTCCTGCAAAATACTTGCACAGGTAAGGTTAGGTTGAGTATTTATTACATAAGTCACTTAGGGCAAGAAGTATTGTGAACTTTGGATTTCCTTGAAATTCAGAATATTTGTACTTACCTAATGAGATAACCTAGAGATGGGCCATGAGCCTGAGGCAGAGTTTATGTTTTAAACATACCTCATGCATAGAGCCCGGAGCAAATTTTGTAATGTATGCTAACATTTTGGGGCATTAAACAGTTTGATGACGTGGAACAGTCTACCGTAGTGGGTGTGTGACCCCTCAAAAGGGTGCCTATGTTGGAGTGCTTAGAGAGTTTGGAGGGCTGAGATAGTGAAATCAGATACATGCACAAAAGCGGGGATTATGACGGATACAGCAGATGGAACCCACACCACGCCTGGAGTTCTTGGTAATAATGACAATGCTGTGACAATATTGTTTGTTTTTTTATTGATAAATGATGTCACACAAAGTGACAGCATGAGGAGAAACTGAAACCATCCTAGAGGCCCATGGCAAGACTCTACCATCTTTACCATTTCTTTATAAGCTGAGTATTTTTTCCAAATTGAAATCTGTTTTACCTTTATATATTCGTTCAGTTCATTCTTGGTTGCTGCTGATCAAGATCTTAGTGCCCTCTGCGCAGACCCTCTAGCATGGCCTCACATCACCGGCTCCTAAACTGTGTTTTCAGGAAACATGCAAAGGTGAGTGCCAAAGGAGTCAGAAACATACCACAAGGGGACTATCATGCACTTAAGAATGTAGTTAAGAAGAAGGCACTTACGTGAATTTTATCCCAATTTATCTTATATAATATACAATATGAACTTTTCCCAATTTATCAGAGGAACTAAATCAAACATATCAATATCCATCACCTCACACACTTGCATTTTTTTGGTGAGGACATTAAGGCCCCTTTCAATTATTTTCAAGGATATAATATTTTACACATTTTTAATGTTTTTAAGGGTGGGGGAGTGGCACACGTGCATGTGAGTGTACTGCCCATAGAGTCCAGAAGGCGTCAAAGTGTCAGGTCTCCAGGTGTTGAGAGTTAGCATCAGATGTGAGCTGCCCAGTGTGGATGCTGGGAACCAAATTCAGGTCCTCTACAGAGCAGTGTGTACTCCTAACCAGTAGGTATCTCTCCAGCCCCTATTACTCATGGGTGTAGATAACTATAGTCCTTATCATACATCATACAACACTAGCACTTATTTGTATCTGCAACTTCATTTTTACTGATTATTATGTGTCAATTAAAGATGAACTGCCCTGACATTCAGAAGAAAACATATCTGAAAGGAGAATAGAGACTTGAAAACAGTGACAGTACAGAGTAAGCAAACTGTCCATGGCCCACATTGTGGACCTCCTAAATGGCATCTGCATGTGTTGGAAGATATGTAAAAATCACAGTGTGCAAGGAAGACTCCTGAAGAAATGGACTTGATGCTGGTCTTAAGAGGAAGTGAAGCAGAAGAGCACATTCCAGAAGGAAAAGGTCAGCTTGAGCAGAGGTGGGAAGGGCTACAGAGTGACCCAAACAGGAGAGACTATATTTGTGCGCGTCCCAAGTCAGAAAGGGACGGAAGACGGGCGAGGGAAGGCTTTGAGCATAAACCCCTGTTGGGAAACAAGGAACTGGACCCTAGATGTGAACACAACACCAAGTGCCCCATCTTCCCGGTGGCCACGACCGGCACCGCAGACGCTGCTTCCTGAGCTGCTGCCTCAATGGCCATGGTCAAGCCTGGGGGAGGGGTGTTCTAGCATAATCAAAAGCTCACTGAACTACAAATTGGCAGATCTAAGTCCTAATTCTGGCTCCAGCACTAATGGGGTGAGAAACTCTAAACACGTCTCTCCTTCCATCTCCATCTCGTGTTTCTAGCGCTGGGAGGAGGGGGCGGCCAGGCATTCTCTGAGACCCCTTCTAGCTCCAAGGCACTAACTCTGACAGGGAATGAAATATGCTTGATGGCTCTCAGAAGCAACATGTGGCTCACTCCGGCATGCAGAATGATGCGGGGTCCATGAAAGCAAAACCAGTGAGAAGAAAGGGGCTGTGTTTTTATACACAAGAGCCTATTCTTTTATGATACATGTCTAGACCCCTCTAAATATTTAAACAACAATACCACAGCAGCAGGAAAACTCTCTAAACCAGGCTCTGTGGCTAAGGAGGATCTATGAACAGATGTGATCTTATTAAGGCCCTAATGTAACTCAGAAACAATTTGTCAGATCTGATGGGTATTGTTAAATTATGTCCACCTGCCAGAGGCAACCAGAGAAATTACCAATCGCCTTTACCCTACTTCTACTCAAAAATGCCCAAAATAATCTCCCCTATATGTGCCTGGGATATGTATTTTTCTCTAAAGCAGTAACCTAATTGTCGCCAACACACGGAAGCCAATGTCTGACAAGGCCTTTTTTTTTTTTTTTTTTTTTTTTTTGTCCTGTATATTTTATTATGAGGCCCTACTGTTCCCACACTCTGGCGGCTTATCTTTAAAGTCTTTTAGGAAACTCCCTTAGTAATATCACAGAACTTGTAACACCTGTGAAAGTTGGACCCAAAAAGAATTCCAATTATTTTCTTTGGGCTGCGGCAGTCAGGGACTTGTTAGGGTAGGGGCTGGCCACAGTTTTCATCAACCAGTGTTGCAGCTCACAATTTTCCTTGATCGCCTCCCAGGCAAGAAGAACACCCGTTTACTTGACTAGGCGCTCAGGACGGTTTTGAACTGTGATGGCCAGGCTTGCTGAGGGTCAAATATTAAAATGATCGCCTTTTTTCCCTTCTTCTAAGTACCTGCCTGGCCGGTCCTCCTTGCAGTGTCCTATATTAATTACGTGAAACAGTGGAAAGGGGAGAAGAGAAAAATGAAGTGAGATGCTTGCGGCCTCTTTCCCAAGCTGTTTCAAAACTTCTCAGTGCTCTTTGGTCTCCGGTGATGTTTGAAAATATTCTTTACCCCACTAAGGGGAGGATGAAAAATTGATCTCCTTCCAACTTCAAATGCTGCATATCTCCACAACTGCAGACTTGTGGGAAAGAAAGGCAGGCTTAGGCGCTACCAGACCAAACAGGACGCGGTTCTCAGAGGACCCGCGCTCACCGGCAGCTCCACCGGCAGAGCATGCACAGGCGGTGCTGCAAAGAATAAACGAGGCTCCACTTCCGAGGGAAATCAAAGCAGATCTTAAAGACACGGAGTCAAGCCTCAGTAACTCAGGTTAACCGGGGGACAAAACCTCCACGGCAGCCTTCGTTTCTCTTCACAAAGTGCAGTTGTGTTCATTCCAAGATTCACCCCAGCCCGTGCGTCCAGGCTCTTCTTTTCCGGCTCCCGCTGGCACAGCTGCCGCCTCGTCCGGTTCATGGTTCTTCCCCTTTTCCCTTGAAACGCCCTGTGCTCCACAGTTTCATAAAACTGTTCTCAGTGTCTGAGTCACCTCACATGTTGTTTCCAGACATCTTGCGTGGCTTGACTCCCGTCACACCTTGTGCATACTGATAGTTGTAGTGGCTCCCCTGCCCGGGGGTTGTTAGGATGCTACCTGTGCACTGCTGCATGTGTTAAACTTCCTCCGATGAAGCTGGGCGGAGCTGTTGGACTTAACCATGAAACGAATGCAACTGTGATCCTTTGCCGTTGAGGCTTTATTGAAGGTCCAGCTCAGACCTTCCTGCCTGTTACCTGATATCTCCAAGATCTGGTTTGATCTCTCTCAGATATGGATCCTGTGGTTGTTCTACTGGGGACTCTGTACAGAACTTAACCACACGACTCAGGATGACTGACCTGGACCCACAGAAGGAAGGCCTTCAAGAAAGGCCTATTGTAGAAATAGACGGCAAATAGGCTCCTGCCAGAGGCTTCTGTAGGAACTGACAACGGAGTTGTCGTCCTGGTGACTGTTCATGGTTCTTCCTTTTTCCCTTGAAATGCCCGTTCTTCTCTTTTTCCTCAAGCTGTTGATCATCAGCACTTCTTTCCTTGTTAGTGCCCTTCCTTAGTACCCACACACCTGCCCAAAAGTCACATGATAGCTGCTATTCCTTAACCCCAATTCCAATACTTGCCCAACCTTTCCCCTTCCTTGTCAGCTGATTGAAGAGTGTGTCTTCTTCAAGGCTCATGGACCACTTTCACTCTTGGAAGCCTTTTCTTGCCTACTTAACCTTCTAGAATTTACTTTTCCATACCCCCTCCACCTGATTGAGCATCTTCTCTTGTGATCCCACTGGCTAAAGATCTAAGGGTATGTTCAGAAACCACTTTTCCAGGAAGAGAGTAAACACGCATCTTATGATAATTTTTACTTACTGTTCATCAGGCCAGTACAGTCACGGGTCACTTAAGGGCAGGGTCACAGTCTGAGAAATGTGACATCTGGTGTGTCCATCACTGTGTGTGTGGGTACCACAGAGTGTATTTACATGGCCTAGTGTAGTTATGACGTTACTAGATGTTAATCTTATGGGATCCACCACCATGCTGTATGAGGTCCACTCTCAGTCATGGTCATGAGGTACAAAACTGTATCTTAGGTCAGGCTGCTGTAAGAAGGGATCACAGAAGGGTGGCTCTTTCTGTCTCACAGGTCTAGAAGACAGAAGTCTGAGGTCAGGATGTTAAGACTTTGATTGAAGATGCTAAAGTTTGCTGATGGCTGACTTTTTATTACAAAAATGACAGAAAATAAGGCAGAGAACTGTTGGGGGGCATTGTTTTTAAAGGACACAAAGTCCACTCTCCTAACCTACCCATCTACCAAAGAACTGTCTCCTAACATCATCACGCTAGGGCTCAAGAATTCAACACTCAAATACATGAGTAACACTAGCATGCATTCTGTCATAGCACAGAGGGACCATGCCATGGGTCCCACAGCATGAATTTCTTGAGGGAAGCCACCCAAAGTTGGTTCTCTTCTTTTCAAGGCCACACTGAAGGACATCAAAGGAAAGATAAGGGTTAGGAAAGTAGTCACTCTCAAAAGATCTATAGCATAAGCCAAATGCCTCTGAAGTAGACATAATTCCAAAATGTCTCCTGTGACCTTTACCCCTTGCTACTACACATCAAAAGGGATTTTGCAGATAGAGTCAAGGTCTCTAAGTCATTTGGCTTTCAGATAGGGAGCTTATCTTACTGAGCCTAACTTAATCACAAGAGTTTTATCTTAAAAGCAGAGGTTTTCTCTGGCTGGCACAGGGAATATCAGAGGAACTGGAGCCATAGGAGTGCTACAGAGATGTCCCACCCCTGACCAGAAGATAGAGGAGGTACTAACAGAGCCTGAGAACATCACCTGGAACCTGAGAGCAAATCCCAGCCAACAGCCAGTGGGATCAGGAGCCTCAGTCCTCCTGACAAGTGGAAATAAGTTCTGTTGACACCATGGAGCATTTGTAAGGAAGCAGATTCTTTCCAAGGCTTCTAGAAGAAAGCGTAACTTCATCACATCAGAACCTGAGCAGAGGGCCCTGGTTAGCTTACCCACACCTCCTAGCTGACAAAGGACACATATGCATGTGTTAAATCACAGTATGTGTTATAGAGCAATCCTCAACCACCTCTGACTTCCAGAACTAGGAGAAAGAACTAAAAAGAAGAGTCAGTCTTGCAAATTAATGAATGTATCTTAACGTACATGTAACTTGTTAATATTTATACTAGATGTACACTAATGACAGGCTTCTAAGACACAGGAGGTGCGAATGCAGGGTGCTTTTCCAAGGCCTCTCGATGAGTCATGGCGGCCTCCATATGAAAGTCACCTACAGAAGTCTAGAAACTTAATAACAAATCAAATCATCTGTCTCAGGGGCTTCTTACACTTTGTCAAGACTGTCACTGAGCAGCAGAGACTGGCTGGTGCAGTGGAAATTCTGTGCTATACGAAGCACATAGCAGGCACATTAAGAGAAGCGCCTTCTCTGGGTCAGGTACTGAGAGTACCTGAGGGCCTGTGCGAATTTATCCAGCCAGTGACGCTCTGCCTCCCTCTCCCCTCCCCCTTCTTCTTCTTTGTCTTCTTTTTCCTTTGGGACCTCACTCTGCAAACCAGGCCGGCCCTCAACTCAGTGTAATTAATGTTCCTGCCTCCGCACCTTACAGTACTGAGATTATAGACATCTGCCATCACCGGTCCTGATGGTGGAGAAGATGCATATGGTCCCCAAAGAACTTTGGTAACACATTCTCTATGACCACTTCCCTAGGATCTCCCTAAAGTACAACCACACAGAACTCTCTAGAAAACCTCAACCATCTGAGATAGGCCTGACCACTCCACATCACCATCCTTCCACACTCAACCACAAGGACCCCCACACGTGCGCATTCCTTTCAAGCCATCCTCTACTCAAGAGGCAATCACCTGCCAAGCCACACCCCTCAGCCACAGGCTTCCATTTATCAGTGTCAGCATTTGTCTGCTCCTCTATCATCTCTGGGGAAATGGATGTGGACAGCAGGGGAAAGGAATGTAACTACGGCCTATTCTAAAAGCAAGCATTTATTTTATCTTATTTCAGAAATGTATGCATTATGTATGGTTGTACATAAATGTTTTTATAGAGGCTCTTAAATGATTTAGCACGAGGTATGTGTTGATTATAATCTCTGCTCATTTAAGAGGCTTTGTTGCTCCCCCACCCCAGTATTTAATGCACTGAGACATGTTTCAACCAACAGTGACACCAGTAAACAAAAGTTACTGATCCTACCTCCTGAGTTATAAAACTTGTACCATGCTGTAAACAGCTCTGTCATTTTATTTAGCATATTGCATTGTGTGAGCCGCCTTATTTATCTAGTGGTAAATCTTTATGTATCAAAAATGCTACAGAGGCACAACAGATAAATTACCGACAGACACTAACATCTGACTAGTTAATCAAACAAATAGGACGTGTAACAAAGAGAAAAGCTATAAATATTGACAACAAGCTGCTTCAGTCACAAAAACATTCAATACTTCAGTTCTCAAGTGTGAGTTTTATATCCATCCCCTGGAAACAGTTTGTATCCTCCAATAAATTTTTACAGTTGATTCACCTGCCTGATACCCCTCAGCCATTCCCTTCAGAAGCTGTCAAAGCCGCCAACGATAATATATGGCTCGACCAACGAGAACAGCTGTAGCCATTCTCTCGGCAGGTTCCTGCACCCTGTTCTGCATAAAATAATACATCAAGATTAATTGATTTCCCGTCAGTCTCACAGAACAGAAAATTAATTTTCATGTAGCTATTTTCCCCAGCATATGAATTTTGTACATGGCAAGTAATTTAAGTTTTTAATTATTCATGAGTGAGGAAGGGCGGGGAGAAACATGATAAAGTAAGCTTGGGAAAACCCCAAGGCCAATCTCCAGGCCTTGGGTTTGTGCTGAGGCAACAACAGCATTGGCTAATGCCCCATATAAATAATACATGTATTAACATACATCTTAGGACAACACCAATTTCTCTCACTCTGACCCAAGACTACCAGGTTACTCCTCGGTGCTTTGTCAAAGTCACCTCAGTGGTTACATGTGGCGTGCGGTGGGAAAACATGGAACATGTCAGCCATATTGAGGTGACCTCCCCTGCCTCCCAGTGCTGGCTGCACCACACAGGCATGATAGGAGGCAATTTAACGGTCAGTGTGTAAGGGGGACCAAGCAAAGGTCGCTAATCAGCCAGGTGCTACCTCAGCAAGTCTTCCATTCGCAGGTGCCATTGACGTGTGAACAAGAGAAACACAGCCAGGAAACAGAAGGGAGGCATTGGGCTCACCCAGGCCTCATCTATCGTGCACAGGCTGTCTTCTGAGAAAGAGAAGAAAACCTATGTTGCAAGCACCACTGGAGGATGTTGTGACCCAGGAGGATTGCTAAAATGCAGGTTCCAGGTCTCCATCACACTTTCTCAGAAGTGCTGTGGGCATGTTTCATACAAACTGCAAGCTGGCAAATGGAGGCCGCTCTCCTCCACTGTGGAACTTGGTTTAATTCCCTCCGGACCAGACCTAACATGTCTCCCGGGCACTCTCCAGAGGGATCAGCAACCAGAGCTGACTTTCAGTTGCTGATGACTCATGGTTGGCTTCTGCCTAAATATTAAATTTTTGGTGTGAAATTAGGAGACGGCAACAAACAACTGTTTGTTTGTTTTTCCTAAACAAGTAGACAGTACCATCACAGGGACTGGGAATACTCTGATCAACTCATGTAACTTTTAAAACAAGTTATTTAAACATTTATATCAAGTTCTCATAAAAATCCAAGAAAAGAGGAGATTAGTCATATATTAGGATTCTCCTAATATTAACTATCTGGGAATAAATGGTGTAAAAAAAAATCTGAAGCTATTGCACAAAACAAACATCAGCAATTGACTGGGTTACAGAAAATCTGAGACAACGTGTTCTTGGACAGAAAAACACATTAGTGCAAAGATGCCTTTCCACCTAGTAAATCACCCCGCTTAACAGAGAACAAGATGAGGCCCTTCCCAACATGTAAGTGTCAAAGAGGAGAAACTGGCTTTCCTAGCCTAAAAAAGCAACTCTGATTTAGGGCCTTCCATCTACAATGCCCCCTCCAGCACGAGGGGGCCTTTCTTAAGTAAGGAGAGGACAGCTGGAAAGATCAAAAGCCAAGTGAGGGCAGGGAAGGTGACTCAGAGCGTAAAGTACTTGCCTTCCATGAAGAATAAAGCTCAGATCTCTAGCATCCACACAAAAGCCAGGAAGGCATGGCAGCCCACCTGTCCTGGCAGTACCGGAGAGATGGACACAGGTATTTCCTGAGCACTCTGGCTAGCTAGATTATCCCAATGGACAAGCTTCCAGTTAAGTCAAGTACACTTCCTCAGAAAGTATAGAGCTATCAAAAAAGACACCCGAATTCAACCTCTGGCTTTTATATACACATACTACATCCTCATGTGCATCTGTGCATATGTCTTCATGTGTGCAGACACACACACTGCACACACACACAATAGTGGGGGAAGAAAGAAATCAAACTTTAAAAATTAAAAAGGATTTTGTCCAGGACAGAAGGGATATTGGCTGTGGGAGGCAGGAGGAAGGAAGGGGTTGTGCCTGATGAATCTGATGAAATATTAATAAGGATACAGAGTGGAAATTTGTAAGAATGCCATTACTTAACAAGCTTGTCAAAAATGGCCATTTTAACCAAACGAAAGAGAAATCAAAATTGCTTCGCTGTTCAGAGTGGCTGCACCTCATCTGCGGTTAGGGCGCCCTCGTCCTTCCAGGGTTTCCATCAGGAAACTTGTTTCCTGGTAATAGGCAAAACCTGTAAAAACTTACCCAGAAATCTGGCACCAGTGCAGCAGCATGGAGCGTGGGGCCTTCGAATCCCAACCCAGAAGACGGATTTGGGAGTATGTTTCTATCGCCACGATGGCTCCAGACAAAGGACCAACATGACACATCATGTCAAGCAGCTAATTATGAGCCTGAAGAACAGCTCATAGACTTAGGCCAGATTAAAGGAAAAAGAAGTGGGGGTGGTGCCTCTCCCTACAATTTCTGGTGATCCGTGTGTGAAGAGGGGGCTGATGAGGTTTGCTCAAGTCTTTGTACCTCTGAGTTCCAAAGCAAAACAAAAACAACAGGTTGAGGAAATTAAATACTGCCCAGATCCCTCAACAACGAAGCCTTGTTTAACTGCTGAAGGGAAAAACAACAGCAAAGACAAATAGTGGCTCTCTTACATGCCCTGGTAGCCAAATAACATGTCCAAGCCCCTCCCCACCAATGTCTTAGGACACTCAGGGCCACGTTCATGGGCTACCTCAATAGTCCTGCCCAGTGAAACTGAGGAAAAACCACAGGCTGGGGGAAAGCCTGGCAAACTCTCTACTCAATATTGTCATCGCTGAACACAACTGACACATTCCTCCATCTGCTGAGAGCCATGTGGTACTAGTGGACGAAAAGGGTTGACAAAGCAAGTGACAAAGAAGAGCTGATCCCCATGGGTCTCTGGGAGTTTATATGACTTCTATTAGTGCTTAGGGAGCTGAGCTGGTGAGCGTAGGCTGGCAACCAGGTCAGGGTGTGTGTGTGTGTGTGTATGTGCATGCGTGCATGTGCTGTGTGTGTGTGTGTGTGTGTGTGTGTGTGTGTGTACAGAGCAGAAAATGATAAGGTGTCCCAGAAAAACCCCAACCCCCTCACCCCAGTAATCAAGTTTCCCATTCCAGCCTGGCTTTTCCTCTAGCAACTTCAAGGCAACTGACTGGCATTTTGCTTTATACTTGTGTTTGTAGTTTTTCTTCTTTGGATGGGGAGGGAAATGTTTGTTACATTTCACTTGAAAATAATCCTTTTGGGAGCATAAATGAACTCGTTTTGCATGCTACAATATATATGTTTGTGTGTGCATGTGTGTGCATGTGTGTGCGTGTGTTCACAATTCCATAACTAAAACATTTTTTAAAAACCCAGAAAACTTCTAGAAGTTGCTGCTGCTATTGGCATAGCTTAAAGGTCTTTGTTTCTGTAAATTCAATTGAGTGTTTCTATTTCTAAGTCTGGCAAGAGGTTCTAATTATTGTTAGAAGCCTAATTAGCATTTAGTATTACATTACAACAACTGCAACAAAATTGTACCCATTCTCCAATAAACAGTATTCACAGTGTGCAATCAAGCCGCTGTGCCGAGCGATGAGAATTAATAGCACCACACGGCAATGGTAAATCCTCCGTCTCCCGCTGTGTGTGTTTAATAATTTTTCACTCCTTCCAGATTGTTCCCATCAAGCACAATTCCCAAGGTCCTAATCAACCACCCTCCCCATCAATACTACACAGAGATCTGAGCACTGAAAATTATCTGCAATTTCAAAAAGTGCTTTGTTGCATTATTAGGCCACTGACCTAAGAGGTAATGGGTAAATAGTTTCTGAAAAATGTCCAAAGCACAACATAAATTAAAGCTTATAGTCTTGCCTGCTGTTCTCACCATAGCTATAACTGCAAACTATTATGCCTTTTACACAATATTCCTAACTATAATTTTACACCATAATATTGGTGCAAAGCGCCAAATGTTCGGCTTTCATGCCTCCATTTGCTAAACAAAAGGGGGAGTTTGGGGAGAAAGCTGGTGCAGCCGTTCTTCCAAAGTCTCTTGGATCAACTCTTCCATGGCATGCTTCTCTTCCCACCCTCCACCCCCATCAACAAAGGGTTCATAATTCAAAAACATGGAAGCATGCAGAAAAAGAGATTTTTACCAGTGATGACATAGGATCTGTAGGGAAACAGAGTCAGGACATGCTGAGCCTGTGTGGACTCAAGACTCCTGAAGCTTACTCTCTGGGGGATGTTCACAAGGTCAGTACTGTCTGCTGAACCCCACACACTCAAAGGCAGAAGAAGACCACCGCTGCCAACAATCTCAAAAGCGTACTTTGAGCTACTATGAACAAAAGTGTTAACCAAAGAGAAGTAGAACCCTGAGTTTCATGGCCCAGCAGCACCGAATGTTAAGAAGCTTTAGTATTGTTAACCTGAAAATGCCACACAGCGTAGCATGCTATCCCCAGAGAGAGGTGCTTTGTGGCACACCAGGAGTATGGATGGAGGTGATGTCCTGGTGCTGATGCTCCTTGTTGATTTGCTTTACGTTGTGGCAAAGAGAAAATGAATTTGGGGCAGCTGGTCTGCTTAAGCCAGTAAATACTTGAGAGTTCCCTGAGCAGTGGACACCTGCCACACCTGCCCAGGGGTAATACTTTTCATCCATTAACATCTCTCTAAACAAAGCATACTCATAATATTGAGAGATGAATGCCACCAACATGTCAGGACTAAAGAATTGCTGAATGATACCAAGTTTTCCAATATTGTTATATGTTCTCCTGTAGCTTCATGAATCCATTCCAGAGATACTTGTTGGGTGTAGATGGGATGCAATGGTGAACAAAGGAGATGGAAATCGCTGCTCTTGTGAGGTGTATACACCAACATGAAGTTGGCAGACTACCATCCTCCCAACAAACAAGAAAACTACATCCTAAGGCAGAAGGTTATTGGTGGCAAGGAGTACAAAGTTAGAGAAGGAGAGAAGAGAGCATCAGGACAGGATTTCAGTGCCCAGAGGGGAAGAATGCAGTGGTCCATCCAAGAGAGTTATTATGAAATAATGTGAGACCTGAGTTGAGACATAAAAAAATGGAGGGAAAAGATTAATATATAGCTAATATTCTTAACTTTCTTCTATAAAAATAGAGAAAGAGCCAACATGCTATTTTCTTTTTTGACATAATGGTCATCTGGACTTGTATCATTTACTGAATACACAGAGCTCTCTGCAGAATGGGAAACCATATATGATATACGTTCATTTCCATGTCCCCAGCAAATGGTACTGCACCTAGTACAGGAACTCAACAAAGATTCATTGCATAGATGAACCTATCCATGACTCAATGGGGAACCATTTACTGATCTCTGGAACCTCAGCTAATGTTTTGACAGCATATTGGGAAAATGAAGGCCTGAAGAGCAACACGTTTGAAGGGCTGAATGAATGAGTGATCTCCTGCTCTAAACTGTAAGAAAGGACCCTGATCCACCCGGTAATAGCTGGAGAGTCCTCCCTTTTGGCTCAGCACTATTCTGTGTCCTTCCTTTTTCCTTACTCCTCCAGATTCATGTCAATTTGACAAACCAAAGAAACAAGTGGAAGAATAGGAGGCTGTGTAATATCTCAGAACCAATCACACAGTAAGAAAAAGACAAGGTGCCATCATCCATCTCTAGCCTTCAGGAAGCTGTGCCTGCTTCCATGAGGGACACCCTGTACCTCATCCTCCTTTCCTTTCCATCGCTGATGTGACAAGAACCAAACTTCAAGGCCACAAACTAACCCACAAGGCATCATTCTGCTTTGATCATAGGCCATACCTGCTACACGAAAGAAAAGTTAGTCATGACATTCAAGGAGAAAAGGCAGGGGAGTATGCTTGTGAAATAAGGGCAAAGAGGAAAAAAAATCAGGTTTGTAGGGCAAGGGACAGCTTCCTGGAAGGCTGAAAGTTAAGTGTGACAAGCATGGTGGTGACAAATGGGACTCATACCAACCTTCTCCAGTCCAATTTCCAACATCCCCAAATGGCATGTCTACAGCGGCCTTTCATGGGCGATAAGACATAGAGATCGATTCATTGAGAGCTTACCATTGTCTTAATCACCTTCCAAGCTTATTCCTTTTTGAGGAATTTGGTGGTGCTAGTGGCTGATAGTAGTTGTCAGCATGGCTTGAAGGGTTAAGGGAGTTCACTGAAACATAGCCCATGTATTCACTGTAATCCACCCCAAGAGAGCTAACATGCAGTGAAAACTGAGAGCACTCAATTATCATGGATATTAGCCTAACTCTAAAAGAGTTATAACCTAAAAGGAGCCTGCCCTTAGACAAACCTTCTTTCGGGGACATCACAAAGCATCCATTTCCCAATGCTTTACTCTCAGCACCATGGCTCTCAGACCTGAGCTGAAGAAGACCTATCCTCTAGTCTTCTCAGTGACCTCACTGCGGTGAGAATTCTCGAGAAGCATGACAAAGCACACTCTCACCGTATAGAACTCCATTCCCAGTGTGCATGCTACCAAAGTGAGCCATTATGCATACCTCTAGACCCAAGGGGTGGCTTTCATGGGGTGGGCTAAGAACGAGGCGCATCTGGCTCTACAGGACATGGCACACAAACACATACGCAAGAAGCCTTTTGCATCATAAGAACAATCTGTGATCTACAGGATAGGAGGATAACCAAGGGACCTGTGCAACCTCTATGCCACTGTGTCCCAGCTAGCCAAGGACATGAAGAATTGCAGAATAAAAATAAGGATGCTGACTCATTAATGAAAGCCTATTGTACTTGTATGGAAATAGAGCACATCTTATCTACGGGATGTTATAACTTCAAATATTAAGATACGTGGTATGTGGGCTTCAGTGATGGTTTTCCATCAAGGTGACAATGTTCCTGAAACAAACCAACTAAGAATAGAAAAGACTTGTGCAGTTCCCCACCCCATGCTCATCAGTCTGTTACAGCCCAGTAGAAGCATGTGTTGAAAGAGGCCTGTTCCTCTCAAGGCACTCAGGAAGCAAAGAGAAGGATAAGAAGAAACCAGAGGCCCACTGGCTTCTTTGGAGGCATCAGCCTAGTGACCTAATTTCATCCTGTTATGTCCCATTTCCTGAAGGCCCCACCACTTCCCAGTCACACCAGAGGTTCGAAATAAAGTCTTTAACATGTGGGCTGTTGGAGGACATTCCAGATCCTACTATAGCAGCTTTATTCTTTAACATAACCACCTAATCTATATACGTTGGGCAAAGTCTGATCCTTGCTCCACAGCAAACTCCCCTGATGCATTCGGTTGAACCTGCTGATAAAAATTTATTGCCCACACAAGAAAAAGAAAAAAAAAACTTACAAACCCATCTTTTTTTGTGTGGGGGGTAAAAGTGGTAGAGAAGAAAATGTAAATTATTTTCCCTTCACAACCATTTCATTTCACAAGCAGTACTTAGTCACAGCAGAAAAAAAAAAAGAATACAGATAAA
Organism: Psammomys obesus; assembly: GCF_907164565.1. NCBI lineage: Eukaryota > Metazoa > Chordata > Mammalia > Rodentia > Muridae > Psammomys > Psammomys obesus. The sequence goes on from NW_026590062.1 coordinate 28,131,847, forward strand.
CAGAAAGAATGGCATAAGTGCCATCTTTTATACCATGTTATAAGATAA
>NW_026590062.1:28131904-28198764 GCF_907164565.1 Psammomys obesus
TCTACACCACCCATGTGCAAGGCCCCAGGAAGTCCAAGGTTAATAGACATGGCTTCTTTTATATTAGAAAGCTTTCTATACCTGGAGACAGCAAAATAATTATAGGTGATCATATGATGATATGAAAAGGTGATTTATCTTAGAACTATAGAAAGGGCCCTAGAGGAATGTGTAGACAATAAAGATGGTGGTGACCCTTTCTGCCTAGAGAATGACTTTGAGTTTCCAATTCTCATTCAACAGATACTACTGAACATTTACTACAGGTCAAGTGCTATTTAAAGTACTGAGAATGTACATTGCTGCACAAAGTCCTAGCTTCAGGAAGCTTATGCCTACAAAAATGTTTATGAACGCACAGAGAAAACAATAGCGTGCTTCTAAGCATGACAGCAAAGGCCTGGCATCCCAGCACTTGGAAGGCTGATAAAGGATAATGGTGAATTTGATGCCAGCCTGGACTATATAGGAGACCCTGTCTTAGCATGCACAAGTCCTGGACTCTATCTTCAGTACCATATGCAAACAAGCCAATGACCAATGACAACAAAAACTAAAGCGTCAGCATGCTTATGCCTCCATAAACACGTGGAAGAAACAAAACAACAGACACAAAAGATGAGTTGTCTTCAGATTTCCATTTAAAACAAAGAGTGTGTCCTTGAAGTAACCATAGCAAGACAGTTGTGATGTTTCAAACCACAACCTAGTATGTCTGTTCGCTTTCACTTAAAAATATGAATCCAATAGGCTTAATCCCCAATCTCCAGCTCCAAATTGGGTTACCATGTGTTGTATTTGATTTGTATTTCCATCAGTATCAACCCCGGCATCCTTCTATAGACACCAGCAATGTACATGATTTATAGTGAGGCCGTCAAGGTAAAGCCTATAGCCTCCCTTCACATTGTGACGTTATCAGATTATTTCAGTAGCTGGCAGCAGCTACCATAAGTAACAAGCTGTCAGTGTAAATAAATCACTCTCTCCCTCTCAAAAAAAAAGAAAGAAAAGAAAACTGCTAAAAAGTATAGATTAGTACGAAGAGAGATGCAGTTGGCCTGTTTTTCCCTTTGACCAACACATTTCCTTTATATTTAAATTTCTATAGGACAAACAGAAACAGTTAGTCTTCTTTCTTGAAATAAAAGATCTATAGAAGAATCTCAAGTCTCAAGGGGAAATTTGTGGCTGCTGTGTATAAATCATAAGACAATCAATCTGCAATCACCCTGAAAAGCCCCGGGTGTGGAGAATATTCACAGTGTGGTCATTTCCTGTGTGATGGAGTGACAGGCCACGGCGATAACAGGGAAGCCACAGATGCCCCCAACTGGATTGTAGCAGATCTTTCTGTCTTATCTCACATAATATACCCATCACTGGGCTGCAATTCTAACCCAAGTCATCCCAGAAAGCTAGGATACCTGACCCAGATGGGGAATTCCAGTCTCCCTGCACCAGTTGGAACAGGGAGGAGCCGCCTAGCCACCATCTTAGCGAGAGGGAGAATTGAAAGCTGCTCACAGTGCCTCTGTGGCCAGCTTCAGTGGAGGAGGGTACAGGAAGAGACAACTAGGATAGGCATGTTTTAACTAGAGAGGCATAACAGAACCTTAAGAGCTCAGGATTAAATGTGTATGATTTAGTTCATGTTCTTAGAACTCATTTAAAAAGCCAGTCCTGGGGGCATGCACATATAATCCTAGTTCTGGTCAGCAAAGACTGTTGGATCCTGGAGGCTTACTGGCCAACCAGCAACCTAGCCAAAATGGCAATCTCCATGTTCAATCAATATATATTGATTGATATAAAAAAGTTATTGAGAAAGACACTCAACACCAACTTCTGGCTTCCACATATACACACATGTATACACTACACACCAACATACACACACACATATTCATGCTCAAAGTTCATGAGACAGTTTTCTGAAAGGTCACAGAATAAGAAAAATGTTAACATGAATAAAACAAAGGCAGTGCTCTATAGAATAATTGGAACCACAGCCCCAAAAGATGAAAGATCATGCTACAAAATTCAGCTATGACCAGGGATGGCATGGCCCTTGAGGGCTTTCTAGCACCTTGACATTAACATGTGCCTTACATGATAACTGCATACAGCACAGAACTGAGCACATTATAAGCCTATGTGTGCCTTTATATATGCACATCCATGCACATATGAGCATGGAAGCCAGAGGGCAGCATCAGCGTCCTCAATTGCTTTGCCACCAGATGTGTTTTGGAGCAGGATCTCTCACCGAATATGAGCTGGCTGATTCAACTAGACCAGCTGGCCAGCAAGCCTCATTGACCCTCCTGTCTCTATCTCCTCCGTGCTCAGACTGCAGGCTCACAGCGCCACATGTGCACTAGGGACTGAACTCAAGTCCTTATCTTGTGCAACAAAGACTTTACCAACCGTGCCATTTCCCCAGCTCCAGACAGAATCTGTTGGGTTTTGTTTTCAATAAGTTCATTTTGAAAAGTCTTAGGAGTAACCCTTACAATTTCTCTAAATAAAGGACCCCTCACTGCCAATCCAGGCTGTAATGTGGGGCTCTCCCCTCTATGGCAGCTGCACACACTGCCTGTTGAAGAGGCCATCTGCCAGAAGTTTGCCGTCGTGGGGAAGTTTAGAGTGGGTGCTGTAGTTGGATCCACATTTCTATCTCTGTTCTACTGATTGCTTGTCTCAGTGTCTTCTGGCAAGTTACTTAACCTCTTTACCCCTCAGTTTCCTCATCTGTGAAATTGGGATCATATCCTCAGAGGGTCATTATGAAATCATGCATAATTCAGTGTTCAGCTTATAGCAGGTACTCAAGGAAAGTCTGTTCTCTTTCTCTTTTCTTCCTTATGGGGGGTGGGGGGTGAGAGGGGAGCACAAATATGACCTAAGCACAAATTTCAGTCAAATGATTCCCCCCACCCCACCACAGAAAACAGATAACTCCAGGAAACAAACCTACCTAAGAAACCAACCAAAATGTTTAGCATTGCATCTATCAGGCCACATTAGCATTTTTAGTAGGGACAGGTAGACAACAATAAAATGAAATTAGAAATGCTTCAAACCATCACTGAAATTGTCCTTTTTCAACTCTGCAAAATAAAAACAGAAAAGGAATTCACGATGGGAAAACAAAAATACTCAGAGATTATCAACTCCCTTTGTTATGGAAAATAATTTGCTGACATCATATCTGAAACTACCTTTTTTCACACTGTCATGTTAAAGTCCATGTGCCTCAGTTGAAGCAGGCAATCACAAAACACACACAGTGCAGGTATTATAAAACACATATTTTCCATGGCGGAGAAGATAAAAGCAAGTGATAACCACACGCATGACTTACTGAAATCAAGTCCGTGACCTTTCCAAATGAAGACAAGAATAGCATTCTTATGCACTTTTGAGATTATGCTCTGATGCCAGTCTTCTCCACAGCAGGTACGATGATTCCACCTATGATGCTGGTGGGTAGCGGGGTGCCTGCTCCCTGTTTATCTTCCATTGTCAGCTGAGCTCAGCTACCCAAATGTACACCCACAAGCTGGGAGGACTGATTTCTCTTTCATACCTCTCTAATGCATGGAGATCCCACCACGTAGAAACATGCACATGGCATTGCCACAGGGAAAAGAAATCAGGGGAAGATGGCAAGGATAAACAGCAGAATAGCAAGCTAGAACCTGGTCACAGGCACATCCTTCACAAGATTATGCAAGGAAGGAAAGCTAGTTGAAAGCCAATGAAGCAGGCAGTACACAATGCAAAATTAAGCAGTGACCTTTACTGGACCATCAAAGGTCAGGGCTATTTGTAAGGAAGTCCTTCCAGGTTCCGGATACTGGCCTCTATTGGGACTAGAACCATCTCTATTGTAGATGCAAACAGCGAGAAAACCAACAAGAGAAAAAGATCATCTGTATTTGGAAATAACTCAAGATCTATATGAAAAACAGCAATGAATGTCCATATCATTGCTCCTTACCAAAGTATGAGCTAGCTCCGGCGACCCTAGCATACAGCGGGCAGCCAGCTTCTCTTGCTAGTTAGTCTCATGCACTTTCTTTCCATAAAAGTAGTTCTCCCAGAGTTCAGTGGGCCTGGTGGTCATATTTCACATGCTCTGGAAACCTCCATCAGGGGTTTTCCCCCCCCCCTGCATTCTCCCTCCAGAGGAGAGAAGAGCGTCCCTCCCAGTAGGAGCCATGGGCATGAGAAATGAGCATTTTTCCCTTTTGTCGGTAAGAAATCTTGAGACCCGGTATAAAAGCCACTCAGGCATAACAAGTTACAGCCCAGCAGGTACACTGATTAGCTAGGTTCCATAACCATAAAGTCAACAATAATCTACCTACGTGCCCTTTCTGCAGGTGGCTCACCTACAGACGCTAAGTAAGTCAGCAACAGTTCGGGAGGCATTATGTGAGAGAGCATTATGCGTAAACATGAATGCTCCAGCTTGTCCTTAACTACACCACGGGGACTCCAGACCTGCAGAACAATCGATTACCCCCGTTCACCATCAAATGCAACTCTTTCCTTCTCCCTATGAATTCTCCCCACTCTAAGTGCATTTGTTCTTGATGTGTCTTCTATACTCTGGCCTCTTCCTTCTTCCATCTCTGCCTTCCACACAAAGGCTACCCTGTGTTGAAAAGAGGAGGTGACCAACTTCTTTCCTTGGGCATGGAAATGCCAACTTGATTTTTCCAACAGTGTGGAGTCACTGCGCTACACTGTGTGCCCTCTTCAGCCCCACCAGAACTATTAGCCACACCTTGAAACCCACCTCACTGGGGAAGAGAATCTCTAGTCCCAGGGTAAGAAGCCAATAGACACATATACATGCAAACTACATACACACATACACAGGCCTGTGCAATATGCCTACTACATATTCACACATATATACACCTACATGTATGTGCACACACAAACACACACACATATATACGTAATATATATACATATATACATATACACATGCTTTCGAATTTATGACAAAAAAACTATTCAGTGAATAATTACTGATTCAGCATCTCTACTCTAATCTCTACCCTTTCTAGAACTAGCCACCACATTTCATTAGAATAAAGAAAGGCTTTGTAATCAGGGAAAATGCCCACTTAGCCAAACAAGAAGGCCAGATTCAGCACCTGGAAATGGATATTAAGGTTATTACACTAGTTCTTTGGGGCCAAACAGATACTGCATCTCTTAGCACTAACAGGACAAACTGACTCCAAACCTATCTCTGACAAAAGCCACAGCCTCTGCTGAACCCATCAGGTGTGAGGCCTAACGGGCTGCAGTGATGAAGGGCCAGTGTCTGACACAGTGATTTACATAACCTTACTCAGAAATGGTGTAGGAAGTTTGACAACTCATAAAAATCATAAATTAGAAATCAATTACTGGAGATAAAGCACATGACTCACCCTGGTCCCACTCATTTGCAGGGCGCGAGACCCTCTTGCAAGACCTTCTGAGCTAGGTGAGACAAAGAAGTGGAGGCCCCAAGGGCCATTTCTGCTGCCCAGCCATTCTTGGCAAACCTGTGACCCTGGTTAAGTTCATCTTAATCCAGAAGGGCCTGCCTCGGGAAACAAGCAGGGGATTCTGGGAATGAGTTGAAAATGCCAAGGTGAAGTGGCAGTGACCGTTAAGAGAAAGAATAGATTCTCCTGGTTCCCAAAATTCCAGATGAAATGAAAACCAGACCTATTATCTATTCAGAACATTCAGCCACGGGGTCTACACATCTCTCCAGCAGACACACCTGCTAGCAACCCACACTTTCAGGATTCGTCTGAGGTCATTTGTAATTGATTTTTTTAAAAAGTCAGTGCATGCATTGTGTCTACTGAGTTTCTAACACACAAAAGGAGATTTTCAATTATTTCAAGAGAAGCCAGGGAGTTGATTCACAGGCTGAGAGCCTCACATTCTGTCCACTCCTTGAGACCAACACAGCAAAACAGCCCATGCTACCTTATAGCTGACAGTCTTCAAAGCAACTGTATCTATAATAGTCAGGAAAAACAGCAAGAACCCTAGCAAAATCTTTCCGCACATGGGCCGAGGGGATGGTCATCAAAGTGTGTTCCATGCAAGCATGAGGATCTGAGTTTGATCTCTAGGACCCACAAAAACAAAACAAAAACACTGAGTGTAGGGGTGTGTGCTCGTAGAATCGGGCTGGGGAGGTAGAGACCAGCAGATGCCTGGTGCTCCTTGCCCTTCCAGCCTATCCTAATTGCCCAGCCTCAGGCTAGTGAAAGACACCTTCAAATAACAAGGCGGATGGTGCTTGAGAAACAGGATCAAGGCTGACCTCTAGGCACGCACACAGAAACACACGTCTGCAGCGCACCCACATATACATACACACCTGCACAGACATGTACGTGCACACACACACATCTGCACACGCACCCACATATTATATACGTTCATACTTGTACAGACGTGCACACACACACATCCTGCACACACACCCACATATACATGTGACTCGGAATGGACATAGACAAACACATGGAGAAATCCTTCTACAGGGATTCCTGTAAGCATCAGAGACTGGACACTGCAGTTCAAAGTGAATAGGCCATGGAAGCTGGCAAGCGGAAGGTCGAAGGTGGCTTCTGCCTATCACTAAGGCCTCCTGCCTCCACACAGTGCTCCCTCCACTTGACCACACAGCTGCTTCAGGCAAAGAAACATCAACCTGCCTCAGGCTGCATAACTGAAGAGATGGTCCTTGCTTTCCATCCCTCAGACAGATTTTAAAACCAAGCAAGTAAATGGCAATGCAAATACTCCTATTAGATATTTATTTTGTTGCAAAGCTTGAAAACAGTCAGGAAAATGGAAAAGTTACTTTTTTTCCCCTACACAAATTTGTTAATGGGTGGCATAATGGGGAGGCCTGTTTGCTGGAACTATGTGAAACGTCTACAAATTGCCTCTGCCGAGCATTATAGGTTGTCAGACTAATGTAGTTGAAGATAATTTGGCCTTTCAGTGAATTGAACCTCACAGCACGATTATACTCCCCAACCAAGTGGAGTGTCACAATTATTCTTTCATGCTGAATTACCATATAATGCCATGAGTCTACCTGTCATAAGTCCTGTAGCTTAGGCTAAATTTTCCCCCTAAATCTATGGTTCCTGGAAAAAAAATTATAATTTTTTTTTGCTTCTAATGGAAAGCTGATTGTTTTTATCAACAATAAATTTCATAGCAAATCAAAGGATATGCTTGGACAAACAATCCGATACTCAAGGTTAAAAAACATACAAATAATAAATTGCTGGTGTGTCATGTTCAATTTTTACTACAGCATCACACTGCAATAACCATAACAGGATCTAAATTGTTGTCAGAACATTAAACAAACCCCCATACTTCACAAAGGCATCCTGTCTGAGTAATTCACACAACGGAAACAACTATCAAATTTTCCACTGTCCCACCACTGCACCACACATCAGTACAATTTATGTATTTGGACAATTCGTTGAATAAATTACTTCCATCCTGCTGGCTCTTGCCACTTCTGTTAAGAGTCATATCAGTTTTAATTGTCTTTCTGTCTATATGGAGCCACTGTTTTTCTGGCTTTTTCCTGTGTTATTTCCTAAGCTCCAAAATAGATTATGAATACCCATCAAAGCCAGGCGCCCGGACACAGGACTGCAAGAGAGGGGCTTCCTGCCAGAGGCCAACAGTGTCTTCCTCCCCTTTCTACATGGCAGCTATGGAGCAAATACTCTGAAGTATTTGTGAGCAAACATGGTCTTTCCAACATTTTAAGTAACTAAACGCTGAAAGTATCCAAGATGCCCCCACACACACACACACCCATCTGTTCATGACAGTGTGTAGCCTAGAATGGGACACAGGCTCAGCCCTGGTTCCACTGGTGGTCAGAACCCAGCTCAGCGGCCTATTTCTGTCAGACCCCACAAACCATTTCCCGTCTGTCAGCTTGTTGCTTCTCCAGCAAATGACAAGCCCAACCTCCAGACTGACTATGTAGTCTTATTCGCACAGGGTGGGTAGTTGGAGATACATTGGAAGCACAGCTGTAGAACAAAGGATGCCATAAGGAGCACAAATAAACCTGGTCCATAACTGGGGACGGGAATGACTTCCCATCATGCTCCTCACCAGTGCCTTCAACAGCAGGCTAAACTAACATGGGCCAAAGGGAATCAGGTCAATTGAATACAACTGTTTCCTAACTGAGCTCCTCTTAGGTCTGCCTCTACTTTAGCAAGGTAAAAGCTGTATGGCCAAAGCAAGCTGCCAGCTTGGATGGCTTCAAGGAAAGAAGTATGCCCAGGGGCTCCCAGGCACCCCAAACCAGTTTGGGTGCCACGTCAATATGCTCACCTCAGCCATGTCCTCATAGCCACATAAGGACTCACACACCAAAATGCTGTTATCCTAGCTATTCAAAAATCCTTAATCTCTGTTTGCTAATTCCAATAAGAAACCCCATCAGCGGACAGGCTCCTGGACAGGTACACCACATAGCAAACACTGCCCTGAATCAGAGGCTGGAGTACTGAGCACTCCAGGTAACTAAGTTTTGCTTCAAGAAATCAAGAAGGGGCCCACGTGCAGAAGGGTGCACCTTGGGGCCTTTTGCTCTCAAGTGGTAGGTAGTCTTGCTGGGTTGCAGAAAGTAACTCTTTCTTTATAACCCCAAAAGCAATAATAAACACAGAACTATGATTTACTCCAAACCTTCCTATTATTAAAACGCTTTGTCTTATGGTTTTATTGATTTACAATCTGTCCTGCTTACTTTTTTAGCATCTGAAAACAATCAAGGCACAAAGCTGCAAAATGTTTGGACATTAATTGTTAGGAGACAGCATTTTATTCTAGGCGAGGGGTTTGAGGCCTCGACAGCGATGCATTCTGGTACCAGAATGATTTATGGTCTTCCAGCAATAACGGTGCACCAGGGCCATTAACATATTGGCAGGCCCTAGGATGGATTAGTGGCATTGATTATTTCATGGGCCACTGATACCCATTTGTTACGAAGAGCTCAAAGATGGCCTCTCCCTGACTAAAATCTTTTTATGAGCAGACAGCATTTTAAGTATTAGGAACCTGGGATTTGGGCCATTTTTTATCATCTTGCTGTCGCCTCACCTTGGTATGCAACCACAAAAAAAAAAAAAAGAAGTGTCAAGAAATTAAAGTTCATTCTTCACCAGCAGCTTTAATTCCTCAAGTCGTCATAACCATGTCTTCTTTAAAAATTAATGATTGCCAGCATTTAGCCACCGGTTGTTGCTATGAAGATCTATGCAAAAAGCAAGGATCCCTATAGAGTGTGTGATATATGGAATACTCTTTATTACCACAATAAAACTTACTGACATTTCAATACTTCTGCAAATAGCATTATAGTATCAATCTTCTGAATTAGGTTGAAAATTAAGTTGTAAATTAAAAGAAAGTGTACTTTGGAATGCAACATGATACGTCACCTAAAAAGGACCTTTGTGCATAACTGAGTTGAGCTGGGGAACAGAGAGATGAGCCCAGGGCCTCAGAAGTGCTGCTTGCACTCTAAAGGTCTGGGTTCCTTCCCAAGAATCCTTCCAGAAACACGAACAATGTATCACAGGGCACTTTTTCCATCAACTGTAAAAATAAAGGGATTTGACAACAACCTTTGTGGACACAATGAAACTCCAGGTCTTAATGAATATTTCCTCTTTTCTATGCTGTTACTATAAATTTCAAATCAGGTCACATTTGCAACAATAAAGGCTTTATAAAACAGACAGAAGTTGCCTATACAGTATGCTTATTATATATATATATATATATATATATATATATATATATGTTATAAAACAAATATGTTTTTTAAAACATATTTTTAAAAAATGATTTTCTTTTCTGAGTCATCTGGCCCAAAATTCACTCTGCAGCCTCGCACACATTCTGATCCAACTTCAAAGGTTCTCAGAGCAGAGAGCTCTCCAGGGCACAAGCAGGTAGTTCCCAAGTCTCCACTGGCTTTAAAACCACCAGGTTTGGAAGCTAATGTCACGTATTGTGAATTACAAATACTGTCAGATCGCAGTCAACACAAAATGGTTATTCAAGAAGTGGCTAGCTTTCAAATCTGTATTGTGCAGAGTCAAATGCCCTGAGTCACTTCCACAGCATTCTTTAAATCCACCCCGGAGGCTGCAGTTACAGCATCGCTTTCATGACTAAAAGCACACTGAAGAACTTCCAATGAGCTGCCATCCAAGAGGAGGCCTTCCTCGTGGTTTCTCAGACCCATGTACCCTGTTCTGCCACCTTCCTTCTGTGTAAGAATCCCACTCATATCCCTGCCCCCTGCATCCACAAAGGTCCACTAGGTCAAGGAGAAGAAAGAGCTAGCAGACCAGCTCTGTCCTCTGGCTGAGATGAGAGATATTCTGTGCCATGGTTCCAGGTCAATAGGAAGAGATGCCACAGTTAATGCAAAACGCCAGGCTGCAAGTGAAGGAATGGGAGAGTGGTCCAGGTGCTGACATTCCCAAAGCTGACTTCAGAGGCCAACAAAGGCTTAGCAACTGTCCTGCAGACCCTCTGCTTACGCTTGGCAGAAAGGATAGTTTGGGAGCATTTTTGCTTACAGAATGGGCATAGGAAAAGACAAGTGCTACCCCAGAGTTTTAATAACAACACGAACCGGGGGAGGGTGCTTAGAATAAGAGAATACTTAGCTGGCTGATGCAAGCTTAAATAGAAACATTAAAACGTGCTGGAAAGTCACCCATGGAAGGCCATGCAGCTGGTGGTGGGGACCTGGGATGGTGGGCTCTTCTCCCTCTCCCCACCCTGTGAGGCCGCCTTGGTGTGCCACATTATATACTGCTCATTTTCCCTTCTCTCCCACGTGTGCAATTTTCTCATTTTACTGTGGTTTGAAGTATTGCAGACTTTCTAAATTTTGGATTATATGATAAGTCATGCACTCAATAATCTATATTACCGCAAATTGAGAGAAACAATCTTGGAGCATGATGCATGGTAATTCAGGGTTAAGTAGAAAACAAGAGAAGGCATTTGCCATTTTGATTGTAAAATCTTGAATTTTGTTTTAAGTGGAAAATGGGGAGGCTGGCATTGTATACTTTAGGTACACAGGCACTTTGGATCTTTAAAACGTAAGCTCTTGGTTTAAAATATCCATGGTTAGAACCTGCAAAGGGAATAAAAACCTTTCCAGTGCCTTCAATTATCTTCTACTATAGCAAGCTTATAAATTCACTGTGGAAAAGAGCTTGCCATTTCCCAGGAAAGTCAGTGTTCCAGAAGATTCTTTCCAGCATTCTAGTAGAACCTGTGGCTATTGGCTTGGATGAATATGGTCACCTCAAATAACCAGGGGGAAGAGCCTTTCTTTCTCCAGCTGGTAACTCCACCATACCACTCATAGCCTTACTGTTGCCCTTAACATCCAGAAACAGATTTTTCAGAAAGGTTTCATCTCCCTGTCCCCAGGGAGAGCAATGCATGACCACTTCTAAAGGGCCTTTTTTCCTGTTTGCAAGTTAAAAATTAAATATACCCTGGAGAGTCAGTCTGCAATCTGGCAGCAAACCATGGGCTACTACAGCAGAATGGAGCAAGGATGGGCATCCTCCTATGGAACTGACTCCATTCAGACATATTTATACATGTTAAGTCCTTCTGCTTTCACTGTGGCTAAGAGGATGAGTAGCCAGTTGTTCCCTCATGATGGAGCCCCAGAACACCTCAACTATAGCCTCGGTCTTCTCTTCTACAGGCAGACAGGAGTGGCTCCATAGGCCTTTAAGATACCTTGTTCCTCAGATTGTGTCTTCCATTTCTCTGAACTCTTGCCAAATTTCCTGCATCCTTTTCAACTCAGGGGTCCATATGGCATTACAGGGCTGGGTGTTAATTGAAGAACAGCTTAACTGTTTGGACATGTTATGCATTTATTACCCAGCTGTCAATCTTGTAATGTTTGCTCTGGGAATGAATCTTTGGGGAAATGAATGGCAAGTGAAAATGGACCTGAACTCACTCTTCTGTTTACTTTCTTAGGGTGATCTGTGATAACTTGTTAACCTGCTTTGTTTCATTCTGTAAGTTAAAGTCAGCTGCATAACCAAAATAAAACGTAAGACCTGGAATGGGGGACAAATGGTTACTGACTAAAATATGGACTTCCCCACTTCCCCATCACAAACATGGCAGAAGACATTGCTACAATGATAAGGAATGTGTAAGGGCCTGAGGTCCTTAGCAAGTCACTTATACTCTACTTCCAATTTCTACTTCTGATTTTTTCTTATAGCTTTACTGATGACCTAGTCCAGTAAAGCCTTTCTAATTAATCTATGCCATTCTGAATTTTGAAAAGGCTGAACTGTCTAATTGCCACTGGAGAATCAAAATAGAATAGGCGCTTAATCAATGACATGTTGAGTAAATAAACAGGTCCTGTAAGGTTGTAGTTTTATAGTTCCTACTACTACAATATCTATCTATCCGTGTCTCAAGCATAAGAGGAGGCTGATACCAAACGGCCCTGATTTGAGTATGGGTCTCACAGAATCCACTATTTCAAACATGGAAAGTAAGAAAAATTTAACTAGAAAGACCACTAGTCGCAGACCAAATACCCACATAGGAAGAGCACAAGTGACATGGTGGAGAGCAGAGGCTACCCACAAGCCTTCCTGCGTAATGAGAAATGGTTTCGCTGAGTGCCATGAGGTGCGAGGGTGTTTGTCAAGCAGCAATATTATAACAACAACTGATACACAATCACTGGTGCAAACATGTTTGCCAGGTCACACCTCCCTTTCCATTTTTTAAAAAGAGTGACCATTTATATGGAAAACATGAAGCACCGTGTAAACGTACTTTCTCGTATCTAAGAATCTCCATTCCCCACCAGCTGGGACATTTTAAATCGTCTTACAAACCTATGGTCATCATTAATTTTATGTCCAGCAGGTAGGATTACCTTTGTCCTCAAATGACTCTACTACTGCAATGTTTTTCGGTGCTCAGAGAACACCTGCTGTGGAGCTAAACAAGGAATGATGGATATTTCCAGGAACCAGAGGATGTGTTACAGACTCAAATTTCTATGAACTCTCTACCTCTTGATAGTTCCTAGGAAGAACCCATGTCTTCTGCTGTTCAGGGCAAGATAGTTCTGCAATGACATCCAAGAAGAAACCAGTATCTTGTGGTAGGGGTTGATGAGATGAGCTATCTCCAGCCACCCTTCACTCTCCCTGCCTCCTGGATCACAAACATCACAAAAGGAGACTATCAAAGCCAGAAGAGACTGACAGCAACAGGACTTCTCTTCCAGAAGCCTTTCTATGTGCCACCAAAGCGAACACTACAGCTTGGCAGTGACAACCATGCCATGGATGGCAAGTGTCCATTTAATGTGCTCTAACCTTCTGCAGCAAGATCCCATGATTCCCTGGGAAGCTTGATTTACCATCCCATCACCATGTTTTTATAGCGCTTGACTCTGCAAATGGAGCTGATGGAGACCTCAACCACGAGTCACTGAGTTCTCAGGTATAACTGCAGATTTACAACACCTACTGAAGTCACTCAGTCACACTCATGCCTTCCTGACATACCCCTGGAAGGGACTCACTAAGGCTCCAGCTGGGCTCAGTCAGGGATCCTCCATCTCACCTCACAGAAAAGGATATCCTCCCTAGAGCCCCAACTTCTCTCAGCTGACCTCACCAACCAATAAGCCCTCTGAGGATGTGAGGCCCATGGATGGCCCTCTGCAGTCACCTTGGGCAGGTTCACTTGTGGAGTTGTGGGTAAGAATGAGGATGGGACCAGGGAGAAAAGAAAGAGTGACTCCGGGTGACGTTGCTGAAGTTGTTCACAGCTAATCACACACCAGACTGATTCACCGCTCGTTCTACTCTGCTCTCTCATTTTTCATATCGCACTTTTCACTGCCCCATCAGCCTATTCCAGCAAGGTCAAATGAAGGGAATGGTGGCATGCACACCACACTGAGATTTATTAGAGGCTCACTCGCTCACCTTTTATAGGAAGATGGGCTCCTGAAATTACCATTTATGAAGATGGGCCTGACTGAGACAGTCTTGTGCAGAGGTAGCAGGTGAGGAGGAACTCAGATCAATGGTTCTGTGGGACTCCTGGACTCCTTTCCCAGAGGCAGAGAGAAGCTAATATCACTTGCTCACCTAAAGGGAAATATATGGGAGACTTTGTCTCAATGGCAGTGTTGTAGCCCTAACTTTGATGGAAAAGGTCTTAGGGACAAGAAAACACTGGAGCAGATCTAATTCAGAGGCACTGGACAAAGAACGTGGATCTGAAATTCTTCACATCTTACAGGGGCCTCTAAGTGGTGAGTCCCTGAATACCCAATTCAGATGGCTTTACTGATAAGAGTTTGCTAAAGAGAGCAGTGGTGGAGCATGCCTTTAATCCCAGCTCTTGGGAGGTAGAAGCAGGCAGATCTCCAAGTACAAGGCCAGCCTAGTCTAAGGGTGAGTTCCAGGGTTGCACAAACAAACCCTGTCTCGAAAACAAACAAACAAGAGTTTGTTAAAGAAAAACTCAAGAAATCCAAATAGAAGAGACTTTGAGGATTTCTTCAACAGCTTGGGTTATCACCAAGAACCCAACGTTGTTCTCTTCCCTCTTCAGTTCAACACCTCCTCTCAGACACAGAGAACCATAGAAGATGATGGTCACTTTCTGCTTTGAAGCTTTAACATCCTCTTCTGTAGGAGGATGGAGGTTTGACTCCACCAAGTATCTGGCCTTGAAAACTTTCCTTAAAGCAAGAACAACAAAACCCAATTGTATTTAACATTTTTTTAGGGTACTAAAAGCCTAACAGTGCGCTGTTCTGGTGATGGCTGACTTCAGGGACTCTGCTTATCTCTAGCCAGGGTCCAGGTACAGTGAAGAAATTCCCCATCAGAAAAACAAGGTGGTTTCCTTGTTTTTTATTGCTGAGTAGTATTCCATTGTATAAATGTACCATATTTTCTGTATCCATTTCTCAGTTGAGGGGCATCTGGGTTGTTTCCAGCTTCTGGCTATTACAAACAAAGCTGCTACAAACATGGTTGAGCAAATGTCCTTATTGTGTACTTGATCCTCTTTTGGATATATGCCTAGGAGTGGTATAGCTGGATCTTGAGGAAGCGCTATTCCTATTTGTCTGAGAAAGCACCAGATTGATTTGCAGAGTGGTTATACAAGTTTACATTCCCACCAGCAGTGGAGGAGGGTTCCCCTTTCTCCACAGCCTCTCCAGCATGTGTTGTCACTTGAGCTTTTGATCTTAGCCATTCTGATGGGTATAAGGTGAAATCTCGGGGTCGTTTTGATTTGCATTTCCCTGATGACTAAGGAAATCATGAAATTTGCAGGTAAATGGTGGGAACTTGAAAAGATCATACTGAGTGAGGTATCCCAGAAGCAGAAAGACACACAGGGTATATACTCACTTATAAGTGGATATTAGACATATAATATAGGATAAACATACTAAAACCTCTACACCTAAAGAAACTAATCAAGAAGGAGGACTCCAGGTAAAGTGCTCAATCCCCATTCAGAAAGGCAAAGAGGATGGACATCAGAAGAGGGAGAAAACAGGGAACAGGACAGGAGCCTACCACATTGGGCCTCTGAAAGGCTCTACCCTGCAGGGAATCAAAGCAGATGCTGAGACTTAGGGCCAACCTGTGGGCACAGTGCAGGGAATCGTATGAAAGAAGTGGGAAATAGTAAGACCTGGAGAGGACAGGAGCTCCACAAGGAGAGTAACAGAACCAAAAAATCTGGGCACAGGGGTCTTTTCTGAGACTGATACTCCAACCAAGGACCATTCATGAAGATAACCTAGAACTCCTGCATAGATGTAGCCCATGAGAGTTCATTGTCCAAGAGGGTTCCACAGTAATGGGAACAGGGACTGTCTCTGACATGAACTAATTGGCCTGCTCTTTGATCACCTCCCCCGATGGGGGAACAGCCTTACCAGGACACAGTGGCTGTAAGACAATGCAGCCACTACTGATTGGACTTGATAGACTAGGATCAGAAGGAAGCAGAGGAAGACCTCCCCTATCAGTGGACCTGGGGAGGAACATGCATCAAGAAGGGGAAGGAAGGGTGGGACTAGGAGGGGAGGAGGGAGGGTGTCATGGGGGTATACAAAGTGAATAAAGTGTAATTAATAAAAAATAAAATAAAAAAAGAAAAACAAGGTGGAAGATCAGAGAAACAGCTCAGGAGGATAAGGCACTTACCAAACCTGATGGCCTAAGTTTGATAAGCAGGACAGCGTGGTGGGTGTGCCCCATGGTATACACATATATACATATACACAAAAAAATCAATAAATAAGTATAATTTTTATGAGTGAGTTAGGGAGTTCCTGAAAAAGATACCCAAAGTCAATATTTGGTTTCCATGTGCACTCAAACATACAGATATGCATACTTCACATACATACAATGTATGTTATACATACCAGACTAGATCAAGTATACACACATAAATATGCTACATAGCTCCTACTATAGCCAAACGTCTCATGATCTGGGCTTCCGCCTACAAACTGCCTCTAGGACGTGGAGGCACGATGACGCTCCTGAGAAAAGCTGATAAACTGAATGCAAAGAGTGTGGAGATCTCAGGCGTAAAGAGGCCAACTCCTCTTGACCTGCCTCTGTCAATCAGGTTTCCACATGTGAGAAGAGCCACTGCCCCTGCCCTCAAAGTTTCCCAGAGGTTCCTGGAATAGCACCGCTTTCTGTATTGCAAAGAGGAGCTGAATTCCGCATGACCTATCGCTCTGTGCTGTGTCTCCACACCAGGCACAAGCTAGCTTTGGTAAACTTAATTTTATCACTTGTCATATTTTTCAACCTTTGAAAAATTACTCAGTACCAGGATTAATATACAACATAACATCCGAGCGGTTAGCCAGCTCTGAACTCCCATCAACCTCGAATGATGCCTTGGGGTGGGGGCAGCAAGCCCCCAGGCTGCCTCAGCCTTGACTCTGCACAAAAAGCCATGGGTGTGAGCAGAAGCGTGGATCCACTTTTGAACACCATCGGAATGATAGATAATCTATGCCACTCCTGAAAATGTGTCTCATGGATCTCCACGCAATGGCTAACTTATTAATTTCTCTTTTTGAACTCCCATTCATCATTTTAGCAAGTCCACAGCCCCTCTCCCAAGACCTTGGCTCCCATCTCGAAGGCAGCTGTTCCTTCATCCCAGCGACCTGCAAAAGCTAAAGAATATACACTGTTGCTCTCCCAGACATGTAGTCTCTATGGAATCCCAGGAGAGAAGGAAATTCACAAGAAAAATACCTGCCACGGAACTAGTGATGTGGCCATTCAGCCAGCACCTATTTAAAAAGAGGGAATGTTCTGTAACACAAAATAAAACATTCCAGACACTCTTCATTTTTCCAAGCTCTTTTTTGATGGGTGGGAGTGAGACAGAAAGGGGGGGGGCAAACTGCATTCAATGGTGAAAGTAGGTTAAAGAAGTCTGAGGCTTGTCAGCACTGATTCTCAAATACACAGCTCCTCTCAATGTATTCTAAAATGAGAAGAGATGCCCACGCTCCCTAAGGGTCTGGGGCTCTTTAACAGACTGAAACTACTACAGCCCTTTTGGAACACGGAAGCCTACATGGTATGAAAGGAAAGATAAACTCACTTTGTAA
Organism: Psammomys obesus; assembly: GCF_907164565.1. Lineage (NCBI taxonomy): Eukaryota > Metazoa > Chordata > Mammalia > Rodentia > Muridae > Psammomys > Psammomys obesus. The sequence continues at coordinate 28,149,723 of NW_026590062.1, forward strand.
ACAACTCCTGCACTTGTTAGATTTATTATTACTATCAGTGCTGTTGGTATTGTTGTTCTGACTTTCCTTCTGGAATTAGAACAATGCTGATACTGGTCCAAAAGCTCTCAACTCTTTTTAAAATTTTATTGCACTTGTTTGTTTTGTGTACCGGGGAAGCATGTACATGTGCGTGCCCTGGCACCTGTAGAGGTCAAACGTGTGGAAGCCAGGTTTCTCCTTCTATCACATGGATCCTGGGGCTCAAACTCAGGTCATCAGGCTTAGCAGTAAGTGCCTTCATCCACTGAGCCAGCTCACTGGTCCACAGACTCGTTCTCCATTTACAGGGAAGTGAAATCATAAGCATAAATTACACATGTGCGTATCAGAATCAGTTATAATAGATCTGTTCATCTATTATTTTGTGTAGCCTCAAGTCGTATTGTTTATAAACTATACACACATATAAAAACAAGCAAGCAACAATGACAAAAAAAATTCAGTCTTTTGGCCAGACATTCTTATTTTCAGAAATGGTCATTCTATATTATATAGCGAAGCCATTAAAAAAAAAAAAAAAAAAAAAAAAAAAAAAAAAAAAGGTGGTGTTGTTATTAAAGTTTTTAGGGATAAAAACAGATTTGCCTTTTATTTTTCTCCTAATTAATTTCTTCTTTGCTAAGAGAATATATTTGGGGTTTAGGGTGCCACACACTTCCTGCCTTAAAGAAAACATGGCACTGTTGAAACTGAGTGAGCCAGGAACATGCACAGCCTGGATAAAGCCAAGGCACACACAGCAGCTTGTGTTTCCACCAGGAATGCATGCCTTCCTATAGCAACAACAAATTTCTCTCAGTGACATCTTCAAAGGAATCGGGAAAACATTATTTACTCCACTAAGGCAATAATAACTGATAAAGGGAAATTTAGTAGAAATATTAGCATAATATGGTAGAAGAAAATGTATTCATCAGAAATGCTGTGAACTTAGTATAAATTATCAGCTGTTCCATTTGAATGACATGAGCATGAGTGAATACAGTTGGGAGATTGAGAGAGATGGAAAGAAAAAGCCTGGCTCACACTGGCTGGAACTCCCTCTGCCACTGCTGGCAGAGAAATCTGCAAAGATGCAAACCATCTTTGGGTGTTCACTTAGCAGTAAGCAAATTGCTCTGGGAGCTAAGGGCGGGCATACTTGAGCAGGCAATTCCTCTCTGTCTTTCATTCTGTTTGTCTGTGTTAAATTCCCCCTCTGCCCTCATCCATTCTCACATCCAGTTCCCTGCTTTGTCCATCCATCAATCCCCTCACTTTGTCAGTGCTGACTTCATCCCAGCTCTCACAATCACATTGTAGCCATCGCCAGGCCACGGGGGACACCCCCCCCCCCCAATGCTTACAGCCACCTCCCGATGCCAGACCCAGATCTGCTGACAGAGGGCCCAGCCGGCTGCTTGTCGTTTTCTATTGCACAGACCAGCAAAAACACTAATACTCAACCTGATTCCTATCGGCCTGCTTTTCACCTTTTCTACTGAGGAGAATGGAAGAGAGAAAGACACAAGGGGAGAAAAACAGGGGGGAGGTGAAGGGTAGGAAAGGATAATGGAGAGAGATGTTTGCTGAATTTTCTAAAACAATTTGCACACCAGTCAGGTGGAGGCTCAATCCGGCTTCCCGAAGCACACATCAATAGAAATCACAGAGAGAAAATGTAGCACTAATTAAGGGTTGATAAGCTGTAGTCAAGAGCAGTTTAGGGGGAAAAGCCAGCAGAGGACCCAAGCCTATGTACTCTCAGCTCCACGTGGCATTTTCACTGCTGCTCTGGGAGGAAGAGTTTTCAATGTTGGTTTTTGGTTTTTTGTTTTTTAAGTTTGGGGCCATTGTTTTGTTTTTGTTTTTATTTATCTTTAAAGCCAAATGGGCCACTAGATCATTTTTATTCGAATGATCATTTGCAAAACATTTCACAGGCTAAGGGGCAGGAGAGTTTACTAAAGAGAAAAAAAAAACAGTTACTTAGCAACAAAATTATTATAAAACATTCTTCAGCATACTGTCTAAATGCGTGCTACTCTTAGCTCAAAGGCGTGTGATCCTGAGCACCCTCCAAACTGATATATATTCCTTCCCTAAATGTCGAACAACTTTCAGAGAAAGAAAGCAAATATTACCATCAGCTGTAATCAAGATGGCAAACTTTTGAAATGGAGAAAAAAATTTTTTTTTTACTTGAAATATAAGCCACAGAACTTGTTAGCAAAACTATTCATGCTATTGTGGTCAAAATTATGCTTCAAAGTCTGAAAAGCTAAGGTTTTCCATGCAAGGAACTAAAACAAAAGTGTAACTGTTAACTCCTGGGGTGACAATCCTAACAAACATCTGGGAGGCACCTGCATAGGGTTTTCAGGTATGTAACTTGTTCTTTCTAACTACCCTCTAAGAAATGGTACTTGCTGGTTTTGGAAATGAGAAAGCTGGAACTTGCCCTAAATCCCAACACTGGTATGGAAAGGAACAGGATTTACAAAGGAACTGTTGGAATCTCAAGTCCTGGTCCAACAGATGGACATATCCCATCATGTCACCCAAACGCTTCTCTCTGATAAAAGGGAAAGGCCTGCAGAACTCACTGAGGTTCAAGTAAACTCAACCAGTCTCTCCAGTCAAAGCGCACCACAAAACATTGAGATTGGTGACCTTATATGTCATCCCAAATTCTTGTTTGAGGAGACATTTTTAAAAATTGAACGAACTTCCTCCATCAATGAACCAAGAGACGTTCTGAGACGGCCCTGAGCCACAGTGCAGTGGCTTTGATACGTTTGGCAGCTGCATGGATGTGTAAGTTGTGATTTGCTGGTGAGGAATTCAGGCTCTAATGGTGTGGGCCCGCCTCTTGGCTCCATGTGGAGCTGGAGGCCAAGTACAAGGGACTAACTTCGGTAGGCAAAACTCCAGCACAAGGAGAAAACTGCTGCATGTATGTACCATGTCTTGTCCTTGTCCTTGTACCTTCCTCCACAACTCACCCCTGACTCCTTTTGTTTCTAGAACCTAAGTGCCCAGATGGGCAGTGGATATGAAGCAGAGACCAGAGGAAGGAAGAGAGAAAAAAAAACCACAACAGCCAAAGTCTCCTCCACTTGCTACTATACACATCAGACATTGCTAATTAGACAGCAACAAAATTTTATTAATAGGATGGACATTATAGAATGAGCTTGTTATAAATGGGCCTTGTCAGGCCCTTATTCAGCTACCAAATGAGTATTCGCAGTTCAGTGCGCTCATCTGAGGCATCAGGCCTCGTGCTGGATAACAAATGATTGCTATTAACCGTATTGTTAGTAATGATGGCTGAAAACAAACAAAAACCCATAAATAACAGTCTACAGAAAAATTAACCCATAAACTTGATAGATACCCAGCTGAGAAATAATAAATGACACTCTGGGGCCTGCTGAGAGAAGCTAGTGGTTTTTGTTTTTGTCTCTGTCATTAACACATTTTCTGTGCTAAAAATTAGATTCTGATATATAATTATCAACGCTCCCAGATATTAATTCTGCCATTGCTCCCTCGGTTTCTCTTCTGCTGGGCTGAAATGTTATTCACAGATCAGTCACACATCAGACACTTAACAGAACAGGTCAGAGCAACGACAGCCTTAGCTGACAGCACCAACCTGCACCCATCTTCTCCTTTTGCCTTTTTTTTTCCAAACCAAGGACACAAAACAAATTTCTCATATTAATTAACTAGGGATCCCTTCCAACCACAACAGGCCTGTGCAGCGTGACATGAGCTGAGTTGCTCCCTACTTCTCTAATAAAGGCTGCCAAGGGAGGCAGGGGTGGTAAAATGATCTTGCATTTATGACATCTGAATCCACATTCATTAACAGCCTTCAGGGAGGACATGGTTGGAAAGGACTTCCCAGTTGTGGATCCCTCTCGCCTAGAGTCCCACCTTCCAGAGGACTGGGTCAAGGGTAAAGGTGCACACACCATTAAGCACAGAAGCAATAGATGGGTTTCCCATCCCCCCAAAAAAGGGAGATAAGATTTTAGCATCCATACTGTCGAGGGGAAGGGCCTTGAGTTCCCAAATGCCATGACTTCTGGGCAAATAATTGACCTTGACTAGGATGTGATCCCAGCTGCCATCAGCTTATATTTGTCAGCAACCATCACAAGAAGTGAAATGTGCAAGCCTTCTCCACAGGCAGATGCTGTGCGAGCACACATGCACATAGAAAGGCACACACAGGTATACACACACTGCTCCCACACAAACACCACGCCCTCATCAGCAGGGTCACCACGGTCATCTCTGCATTCCGTGCATTTCTTCTCCTAGCGTCTCTCAGAAATAACAAAGCAAAATCTTTTGAAAAGGGCAAAACACTACAGGGCTCAGTTTAGAGACTACGTCATTCACAAAAGTCAGGTTGAGTTTAAAATAAAATGGTGGCATGTAGGGTATAAGATGAATTATGGGAGAGGAGAGCCAAAGGCCCTGTCAACAAGACAATTCACGTGAACATGAAGTGGGTATAGGAAGCAGGTAATAGAAGCAGGTACCGGAAGTGGGTACCAGAAGTGGTCCTTAAGCCTATCTTAGAAACAGCAACTTCCGGTTCTTAAGCAAATGCCTTCAGGCATGGGATCATTTGCCACTTAAGAGAACTAAGAACAAAAACAAGAGGATTCTTTTAAACTGGGCCTTGTGGTCAAGCCTCTGAAACGCAAGAGCAGATGAATGTCAAAGATACTGAGAGCTGCTGCTACTGGGGAAAACAGAACCACACACACAGTCATATTAAGCAGAAAGGTTGGCCACTTGCTAATGTCAGTCAGTTGCAGGATGGCCCTTCTTTGCTTGTTAGAGCCCCGCACTGGCTGATCATCTAAAGAGATTTGAGCTAAGTTTTTGTTTTGTTTCAAATTGAGCCAATCCTGATTTCCGATCCCCATGCCCATCTCTATAATCATGTCGCCTTGATGACAGGCACCTAAACTGCAAACCCCATGACTCCCATGCACTCCATTTTCTCAGTATCTGGCATTGTGATATTAAATAACTATAAAACTAGAAAGCCAAAATAACTAAATCACCTGGCGGCCAATTTCTGAGAGTTAAACCACAAACCCGGAAAATGGTGGAGTGTGTTGAAATAATGTAAAGGAAACCCATAAATTCAAACTTTATGTTCTGTAAAGAACAAATACGAAAAAGGCATCAAAATAATGAAAGATTGTTTATGTATTCTGGCATGAAATGGGAATGTGTTATGAGAGAGAGAGCAGTGGCGGAGACAGATCGACGAAGCTGACAGTGTAGTATTCATCCTGCATGGTGGAGCAGACGTCCCGCTAGTGGCAGTAGACAGCGCAATAAATCAAGGGCTCTCGAAGCTGTACCTACAGCTTATTACATCCAAGATGACAAATAAATAATAATCCCTGTCAGAGCGGTCCTTTGCTCAAGGATTGAGCCTGAAACCTTTGGCTCATCACTCCTCATCTTAAGTGAAAACAGGAGAACCAGGGAATTGGAGGCCACGGTTTGGTAAGCTCATGAAACACAAAACAAGCTGGACCTGAGAACTAAGCCTGCGCAAGATAGGTCAGGAAGTAAGGCAGGATAAACATTTAAATGATCCTTCCAGAGACTCTGCAGAAGGTGGGTAGCAGGGAGGGGCACCCTGGGAGGGGCACCCACCGCTGTCCCTGCCTTTAACGAGGGAGCTACCAGGCTGAAGTCCAAAGGCAGCCCACAAAGCAAAGGAGCAAGGTCAAAGGTAGGCTCAGCTCCCAGCTGCCTGTGGCCCGACCCTCCAACCTCCCACAGCCCAGTCCACCTTCCCACTTTATTTACTACCCGATCAAAAGCATCCTCCCCAAGAGCAGGCCAGCTCCTCCGCTGTCTGTAAAGGAGCTGGCTTCAGTGGATGTTATAACCTTGACCTTGTGCTTTAACGTTGAATCTCACCCTTTTGTTGTAGCTGACTAGTTGTAGGAAGGTTTCTCCTAGGACTCAGGATAATTCTTGCACACTGTCTCTATCTGGGAGGGCTCTGCATTCACAGTGGCTCCCAAGCTCTCTTTCCAAAAGCAAGCTCATTTGCTATGACTGACAGATGTATCTCTACCTTCACTGCCTCCCAGAAAGCACAGAGGAGAGAATAAATTCTAATAGGGCTGAAGGAACCTGGACCTGACTTCCCCAGAAGAACAGCAGGGAACATATACACACATACATACACATGTACACACACACACACACACAGCGTATACCAGCACCTTGAATATCTTATCAACTGTTTGTCAGCCTACTTTTAATTCCTGAAGTTCTAAAGCAAATATGTGTTTCATGCTTTGAAATGAATGTACAAAGAGGGAGCTGTAAAAGGGAATAAGAATCATTAGATATACCTAAGCCTCAGCAGATAGAGTAAGAGTTTCTGATAACATAAAGGTGACATGGCTACCATTTTGTATTTATCCAGTAATACATCAGGGTTCCAACCAATGCTTAATCTACCCACACTTCCTTATACCCCGGGGACCTGGCAGAGCAGGCATGAGTACAGATTTTAACTTCCATAGATGCTGATGATGTCAGGTGATTCCCTTAATTTCACTGAGTCTCTATTTCCTCATATGTGTTTAAAACACAGCACAGACAACGCCAGCCATATGATGGTGTCCGGCTAACTGAGGTGCCCGACATGATCGGGGTCTTGCGACGACGGTGCCTCTCTAGTCACTGTTACCACATTCAGTGTTCATGCTCTAAAGCAGAGGTTCTCGACCTTTCTAGCGCTGCAAGTCTTTAGTTCAGTCCCTTGTGCTGTAGTGTCCTCCCGTCATAAAATTATTTCATTGCTACTTCATGACTGTAATTTTGCTACTTTTATGAATCACAATGTAAATATCTCTGTTTTCTGATGGTCTTAGGCAACCCCTGTGAAAGGGTCACTTGACCTCCAAAGGTCATAACCCGCAGGTTGAAAACTGCTCTTCTAGTATCTAACAAGCATAATTTTATATCAAATGGACCACACACCTGATTTACAGCTTTAGCTCCAAAGTCCTCTACAGGAATACAAGATGCCTGAGAAAAGTCATTTGAGTCTTGGACAACCACAGAGCCCAGAATGTGAGGAAGAGGTTTATTAAAGGCCCCAAAAGCTTTTATGGGCAGGCAAGACAGTTTATCAGGTAAAGGTACTTGCGCCAAGTATAATGGCCTGAGTTTGAGCTCAAGGACCCACAAGGTTGAAGGAGAAATGTGACTACTGTAAGTTGTTCTCTGATCTCCACATGTACACCGTGGCACATTCATTCCCACACACATGCACACAAAACAAATAAATGGGAACAATTTTAAAAAATAAACAACAATGTTCAAGCTATACATGAGCAAGTACTACAACACAACAAAAGCTCCCTAAGCCTGCTAATTTCATTCCTTGTAGCTCTATACCAATGGAAGTAATACAAATATTTTAAGTCTATTTTCCTCACACTGTTAATACACCAAAACATATGGTGGCAGTCAAGAAGTCCCTTGTGGGGTTTAAAAATATTTTTAATTGCTTTTGAATGATAGCACCCTTATTTGATGGAACAGAACTCAGTCTTTAAAAATGTTTTAAATTACATCGGGCATGGCAGCTCATGCCTACAATCCCAGGATAGGAGAGGACAAGGAAAGAAGACTGCCCTTGAATGCATGCCACGTTGGGATACATAGTAAATTCCAGGCCAGCCCAAGCTACAGAGTGAGACCCTGCCTCAAACAAGTAAAGACAGTAAACAAATAAGTCAACATGGCAAAATGTAGACAGTCTTGTGTTATAACAAAATGATGACATGGACTGAAGTGTTGGCTCCCATTTCAACCACAAGACATTGGGAAAAGATTAATATGTACAAATAGCAATATTCACGTGGAAGAAATGAAATACATTTCCTCTTATGCTATTTGTTTGACATGCTTCCTCTGTACTTCAGGGTTCTCTTTCAATTAAAAAATAATTTAAGGGGGCTAGAGCAGGAGGGAGGGTAGAAGTCAGATAAACTTTGTCTTATAAGAACAAGTAGAAACATAGAACAAGCCCAGATTGTAAAAGGAAACAAGGAAAGTTCCTTAGTAAGTGAATAATGAAGGTGGTAGAGAGTCTGCAGCTGCTAAACGTTGTGAAGGCCAGACTCTCTGAAGACATGACTGTAGAAAAGCCACCCAACCTACTGGGTCCTACTGAGGATTCTCCCATGGGCCTTAGCACACATGGTTTGCTAAAGGGAATAGCCAGCTTAGGTATTTTTGTTTGTTTTCTTTTGTTTTATTTTCATTCCTCTTGTTTAAAGAAGTTCATACTCCTTAGGATTTTGGATGGAGGGGGATGGCATCAGTCATTAAAAAAAAGTGTGACCAGGCACTGCCAAGCTCAGGAGGTTTCAGTACTCATTTCAAAACAAGCCTCAGAAATAATAGTGAAATATGCCAGGGATATACAACTCATTCAAAGCAAATCCACAAGGCTGTTGTGTGGTCTCTGCAGCTGAGCATCAATGGGGCTCTTCTTAAAAACCAAATCATCTGTTTCTTTTAGATAATCTTCTCCTGGATAATTTTCTTTTTATAAACAACAAATAAAAAAAAAAAGTTGAATTTCAGGATTGCTCATGGCTCAGTACTTGCTGCTCTTGCCAGAGAACTCAGGTTTGAACCTGTTTCTAGCACCCACATGCAGGCTTGCAATTGTCTGTAACTCTAATTGGGAGCACTGTTTACACACACACACACACACACACACACACACACGGTACACATATGTACATGCAAGCAAACACTCAGAATAATTAAAAATATATTTTAAATTAAAACATATGCAGCTACTAAACTAATTGAAAATTAGAAAAACTGGGAGAGTTGACAGCAAAACCTGTAGCCATCAAACTTTTTCAGGTGGTATATGCTATTTCTAAACTTTGAACTCATTGCTTTACAGACTTCAGGAAAAATGGTACCCCAATAAAAAGTGTTTTTTAATGTTCTCCCGCCCACTCCATCCTATTTTTCTAGTCTCCCATATGCTGCCTACCCTGAGAGTCATCTCTACACTGTCAGCATATACAGTCACACCCCGAACTCACAGATGACTTCCTTCGTTCTTCCTTTAGTATTTTTATGCATTATCACATTCCAGATTGAAAAACATTTACTCCCCAATTCTGCAGTCTGGGAGCTTGGTGTCCCTCATCTAGCTCTCAATAAAGAGTTGTGCTCTTCCCCTGCCTACTTTCAAGAACCATTTTTAAAAGCAACCCATTGAAAACATCTCAGCACTGGGAAAGATGTTTACAAAATAGATCCAGGGTTATCTTGCTATCCAGTTCCTTTCCTTATGAGCAGGAAACTTCCAGTCCTTGGGTCTCCATCGTCTCTCTTCTTCCACGAGCTTAGATTAAGAAACCTTCAACTGGAAATTAACACACCAGTCATCTTAGTAAGCACCCCAACTCCCATAACTGGGTACAACACTTTGTAGATTGAAATTACATTATCAGACGGTATTTGGTATTGCTGTCTGGCTTTGAAAAAAAAGCAAAGAGAAAATGCCATGGTCTGTCTTGTTCTTTACTAAGTACTTCAATGCTCACTTTAACTCTTAACCAATTGATTGATAAGAAAACTAGACACCACCCCCAGCCTTGCAGCTCGCCTTCCACTGTGCAAAAAAAGGCTCTAGTCAAGTCAAAACTGTGCCATAGAGTCCCCCTATTTATGGTACTTTGAACTTAATTCTTAAGTTCTGAGTTCCTTCTTTTCTCTCCTCCCTCCCTTTCCCGATAAAGGCCACCTAGTCCAGTAGACCCAACCAGTATGCCAGTAGGAAAAGTGATTCCCAAAATGTTAAAGCAAGACTTGTGACATGGCTTCGTAAGCAGAGCTGAGACCAGTCAAGTTTAGCTCCTGGTCTTTGGCTGCCTTGTGTTAGTTCCAATGACTGCTTTCTATTGAGCAGAAAACACAAGTTACTGCTGTTCTAGTATCTTACAGAACAGTTTGGAAGGTGCTCCCCTGTGGCCAAAATCACCACTACCTCTGCCAAAGAACACCCCAAGGTCAATACGTGGTCAACAGGACCCTTTGGAGTATGAAGGTGTGCCTGAGGCTGCCTGGTGCCAAACCCTTCCAGCACACACAGTCCAGATGAATTTTAAGAAACATATTCCTTGAGGCATGTTTGGATTTGCTTAAATTAGATTAACCTAACAAAGGCCACAAGTAAGAACTAATAACTCAATCATGTAATACAATAACATGATCACCATTCAAAGGCATCTTAAAAATATAAACACAGCAATCCTGGTGGTATGTATTATATACATTTGTGACAACCCAAGAAAGCTAAAAGGTGGTTATTATTGAATTAAAAATGTCCCAGAATCCCACTAAGAAAATAATGCTAGATGATAATGCATAGCTCAGGTTCATACTACCACTGACTTAAATCATTATGGATGTACTTCAGACTTAATTACCCTTCTAAAATATGCCAGGGTGTTTTGTCATAAACTGTAGAGTTCTCTGCACCTCTTCTAAATATTGCTCCGAAATGCAAAGCCTTTGCTAATGTTTTTATTTTAATAACTTATGGCCCAATATAGCAAGCATCAACACGTTTTATAGAACCAGAGCCTGGCTCTCTGAAATTCCTCCTACCCTCATGCCAGTCACTGTTGGGAGCATTTAGTTATAAATTGTCTTTCAATAAAAGTAAACGCTCCCAAAACAACAAAATGAAAAGGCACAGCAGCTTAAATCAAGGGAAGTCAATTTCCACATGCCGATCCTAAATATTTCATGGCCCTATTTTATTCTGACATTTGTAGATGACTAAAGTGTTACAAAGGAAATAAAATGCTGATTAAAGAGTTCACTGTCATAAAGGTTACTGAATTGTAAATGGCCTCTCCATCTTCCTGTTAATAGGTACCCAGCTGTAAACATCATGAAGGATGTGGCGGGAGGGCAGCTCCCTCCTTCAGGAGCTGTATATACATTAATCACCGAATCACCAAGCCATGCTTAATTGCAAGCTGTATATCACACAAATCCATGGGAAGAAGAAGGAAGCTCATTATTGCAGCTTCATAACTAGTGGGTACTTCTCATTTTAACCTCCTCACACCTGGAACATGCCAGTGCTTTACAACAGGATTCTAGAAAAGGTATTATGGCACTAATTACAGCTCTCACTGGCACCTCCATCCATGATGCCTGGAAGACAGAGCACAACATTCTCAGCTCTGTAGATCCATTGCTGCTTAGTGTGTTTTTATATGAGGAGCCTCCTTCACCACCTCCCAGCCATCTCCCATCCCTCCTTCCTGGGAAGTGTGTGTGTTGACTCCATTACTCCTTGAGAGTTTACAGAACTGTTTAAATGATAAAGAAAAAAACTCACAGTATATTCTCCTTTGACAAAATTATTGATTTAAATCCCATACAATAGCACAATACTATTTAAAGGTCAACCCAAGAAAAATGAGTTTACACCCGAACAGAGCCAAGCTTATCTGTCAGGCAAGTGTAATGATGTGTTTATTCCCTCACAGGGGTGTGTATATTTTTCAGCAAGATACGACAGTCTACTTGCAGGTGAAATCTGCTCTTAAATGGGAATTTCAGGAGATATTTCCATTTCAGATGGTGGGGCTGATACGGTGAGGCCCTGAGACCCATTTCTGTACTTAATAGTCAGACAAGTATTTATTTTCATTGCCTCGAAATTATTCTTCTCACTCTCCGGTCAAAATGAGACATGCACATGAAAACCATAACCACAACTCACAGAGAAATCTCCTAGTAACCCAAAGGCTGCTGATGGGAAGCGGAGCTTCCACGGAGGCGGCTTCTCCTGCATTTTGAATCCTATTTACATTTCAAAATACAGCATGGAAGTTTGTTATTTCTGGAAACGTTAGTCACAGGTACGCATACATTGTGGGTTTTTTTAATCACTTCCTTTTTCTTTTTGTAATATGTCAGTGGTATATGTGTGTGTGTGCACATATGTGCAGATACATGTACCCATACATGAACAAGTGTATGAAGGTGAGAGGTCAACATCTCGTGACTTCCCTCACTCTCCACTTCTTTTTTTTAATTAAAGACAAAGTCTTTCACTGATTCTAGAGCTCACAGATGCAGCTAGACTGGCTGACCAGGGAGATTCCATCTCTACCTGTCTGTTCACACCAGTGCTATGGTTACAGGTGTGTGTGTGTCTCCACGCCTTGCTTTACATGGATCCTGTGGATCTGAACTCAGACCCTGATGCTTGAGCAGCAAGTACCTCACCCACAGAGTCAGCTCCCTAGCCCCTTTTCTTTACTTTTATAAAGCTCAGATGGAGTATAGGCTTCCCATGGTTTCCTTTACCTTCCCAAGTTGGCTTCTTCATGGACTTAGACCTGGGCCTCACTGGCACAGAGCAAAGGGCACAAGGAGACAAGACCTAATGTTCAACTTCTAGGCCAGACTCCACCATGCCCTGGCCCACCACTAGTCCACTTATCTCAGATCACCCAGCACTTACTAAGAGCCAGATGCTGTTAGGTTGTGGAGTACAAAGTGATAGCACCCTCTCTTTTGAATATCATTAGCCATTCATTTAGTAAACACTGGGTGAGACTACACCACATGCTTGATTCTCTCTGCTATGACAACTCAGAGGTGACTCTGTAGGGCTGAGAGACACTGAATGAGCAAGTGTAAGTGACATAGATGTTACCCAAAGGAAGTTGAAGAGAGCATATAGCAAGGGAAGCCACAGCTCAAGCAGACAGCGCTGCCTCTAAGCCCCCTTCAAACCATTCCCTCCATCATTACCTTTGACAGGTCATCAAAGTGAGATCCAATGTAGGACTCTTCAGTTATACTTCCTCCTCCTCTCTACCCATCCCGGTGCTGAAAAGTGAGACAATCCACACATTCACTACCAACAATTGCTTGCTAGTCTTCAGGAAGCTCTGAGGCAGATAGTTTTTAAAAGTATAGTTCTCCATATCATGGTGGTACTGCCAAAAGACTACAGCCTTCATAATCAAGCACATCTAAGCTCATGGATAAGTTCTACAGACAGTCAGGGTTCCCTGGTCTTTGGCTTTACCAAGGATCCTCCATCTCTCTTATCCGACCATCCATTCATCCTTCCTTCCTTCCTTTCATTCATCCATCCATCTTTTGTCTATTCACCCACTCATCCATCTATACTTTCTTCCAAGACAGAATCAATCAATCACTGAAGAAGACATCCTTTCATCCATTTACCCATGCATTCTTCCTTCCATCCATTCATCTATCCATCCACCCTTCCACCCATCCATTCATCCTTTTTTCTTTCCTTCCTTTCATTGATCCATCCATCCAACTTCTATCCAACAGGTATATATTGGATGCCCATCATTTTCCAGGAGTTTTCATATTTGTTTTATTTTATCTAAATGATAATCTTCTACAGCAAGCTCTCCAAATCTGTTGGTTCAGGCACATCAAACTATGTTAATTAATTTATATAGTATATACTCTTACCATACTTAATGTGTTCATACAATATATACAATTCCTTTAAACAGAAGATCATTAAGGAGATGTCATATGATGTCTCATTGTTTTTTGTAAAATATGCCCTTACAATGCATTGAAAAAGCAATTTAAAGATCTAGTTCCAACTTTAGTTCAACATTTGACTTTAATAAATTAACAATAACATAAAAATTCACTCAGGTAGATGTACTAATTTCTAACAGATATGGTAAAAATGTTCCACAGAGTCGATAGCATTAAAAAATAAATGATTCTCTCATGGTTCTGGAAGCCATAAGGCTAAAATCAGTATTGCAGTTTTGAAAAGAGGTGTTGTTGGGGACATGCCCCCTGCTAGGGTTCCATAGGGAAATCTTCCACCTCCTACTTGCTGCCACCAGCTCTTGGCTTTTAGCTACCTTGCTCTCCTCTCCGCCGTCACTACCTGTTCCTCTCTTTGTGAGTGTCACATCTATTTCTTTCTCGTGAGCAACTTGTGATTACATCTAGGCTCCACTGGAACAAGCTCCTTACCTCAAAAATCCTTAATCTCCCACTGTAGAAAGTGTTTCACAATGAGGAGACATCCAAAAGTTCCAGGGATTAGAATATGCTGCCTTTGGACAAACATTCATTACCAAGTAGCAAAAATGCATGGGCTATGGATGGTAACACTATCACTTGTTCTTTCTTAAGCACAGTAGTCTTTTATAAGCACATTAGCCAATCATATTTGTGGTGATATTTTAATGCAGTGAGTTGATATCTACCTTCCTTAGTGTCAGATAACCGAACTGTGTAGCACTTTTTCTTTTTATTTTGAAGAATTTTGAATATCCTAGGGTATAAGCAAGTTCTGAAGATGACAAGACAGGGTGAAGTAACCTTGGCCATCCCTACCAACAACTACCCAGCCTTGGAGAAATTTGGAATAAAGCAGTAAGTGCATCGTGTTGGTCAAGCCCCAGTGTTCAACACTGCCATGGCACCAATACCAAATGGTGCAGAATGCACAGAAAACGTTAGAGTAAGCGCACCAGCTACCACCCTCCAAAAGCATCCAGAACACATTGGTAAAAATAATACAACATTTTAGAGCATCTAGAAGGAAGAAAGGGGGAAGGAGGGCAAGAAGAAGGAAGGACAGGTTGGTATAAAAGAAAAATGGGTAATTTACACTAAAAACATGTACACATGCCTCCATCAAATAACCTCAGGTTGAAAAAAGGTTTTGTATTTAATCCTCAACTTATAAACAAGATTATAAAAGCTTTGTCATTTAAGGATTTAATAAAAATAAATCTTAGAGCTGACACCTTGCAGCCATGAGCCACAATAGAAGTTGTAAATGCTAAAAAGAACAAAAAAGGTAAAACTGTTGCCAGCACCTACTGCTCCAAGAGACTCTGAGGTGGGCCCGAACAGCACCCGCATTCACTGCAAGTTCTCCTCAGATCCAAGGCTTATGAACCAAACAGGGACGCTGGCTCAGGCTAAGCATTAAACACTGGTACAGCTGATACTTTATGCAAACTGGACCCAAACTTTCATATTTTTACTGTCAAAAAGGAATTAACGAAAGTACCTACTGCAGCCGGTGAGGTCGGCATGAAGTGAGTTAACTGAGGTAAACGTCACAGGATGCTAACCAACATGCAGTTAGCAAGAACAAGTTGCACTCAGGTGTTAGTCATACCAGAGTGTCTCCTCCAAAAGATGCCCTAGGGAGCAAAGAAAAAAGATCCACCCATTTGCACACACTTAAATACATAAGCATATTTATAAAAGTACGCCAGACATATATAGAATGTACAGAGTTGTACCTGTGTACCTGGCATATAAAAGGTACTCACTAAAATTGGGCTTTTGTTTCTAATTTCAAGCCGTGGGGCCAACAATGTAGAGAGAAGATACCATCCTTCCTTACTCTCATGACACACAGAAATACTACCATCTCCCACAGACACAAGTCACCTGACAAAATGTCAAAATCAGAGGTTTTGGGTCCCAGCACATGGCCTGCTGCCAAAGGTTTCTACCAATAACTGCAAACACCAAAAGCAGCCAGTGTCTTCTAGCAGGGAGGCCCACCTTGGCATACATGGAAAATCATTTGGAAAGCATCACTCAGTGTTTGTCAACCTTGAATGTTGAAAGGTTTTCTCTTCCCATTATATATGGAATCTATGTATCACCTCCCACTACCATGTGCAAATTTAAATTTTACAAAAAGAAATAAAAATAATCCAGTAGAAATGTCAACTAAAAAAGTCCTGTGACCCTACTGAAAAAAAATGATATGCATATATATGGGCAGAGTATCCACGGATCCCAGGAAAGAGGAGTCACGCTCGAGTCAAGGCAAGAAAGCTCAGCTCACATCCCACTCAGCCCCTCTCCAGGACCACCCTCAGAGAGGCTCTTCCCTGCTGGACCTGTATCCACAGACCGGTAAAAACCATTTCACTATTCCACAGCATTTCCCCTTAACCATCCCAGCTTGCTTGGGCCACGCTGATCCGTGCACCCCTTGACATTAACCCTGCTGGTCTTAATTTCTGAGGTTTTCTTGAATACTTTTCTTCTGTGAGAACCTGAGTTCCAGACATGAAAGAACACTTCTAGTTCTCCATTGAGCCGCAGGGTAAGAACGAGACTTTTGGCTGGTTCTACCTATGAGTTGTTCCACAGAGCACAGCTGATTGCCAATACACGACCCTCCAACACACTCATTCCCCGTTCTCTCGCTTTGGGTCTATGTGTAGTAACGCCCACCATGCTGAAAGCTCTTCAGTCTTAAGTCTCTGTGTGATGTTAAATGATCAGGGTTTCTCTGCCAGTCTATGCACATGTGGCACAAGCAAAAAAAAAAAAAATGCATGAAGTTTCATCTTCACTCTACAGCGTCAGTTCAACTGGTCTATTGAGTTTTGCTAACAGTGTAAGTGTTTGGCCTTTCTGAAGCTTCAACAAAAACTTGAGATGTTTTTCAAACTCCTATAAAAAATGCATCTAGTTTTGTTTTTTTTGGGGGGGGGGTTGTTTATTTTTTGCTCCTTTTCGATACAAGGGTTTGTTATTCCAGCATAACTTAGATGAGCATAACTAATATATCCAATTAAAAGTCTGAAATTAAGACTGTTGCTGTAATAATTTACCCTAGTTTTACAACTAAAACTGCCACCCATAGCAAACACCTTTCTTTTTTATACGTAACTCTTTGTATTTCTCAAGATACAACAGATACCATATAAGTGGCACTAATCTACATACATAAATTCTCCACTAACTTCCCAAGAGCTTTCCTCCAAGAAAGCAGTAGCCATCTTTATCAAAATGGAAAAGAGCAAGGAGTGCGCACACCTCGCCTACATTCAGTTTAAAGACTAATTCCCTGATGCAGAGACTCTTAAACAAAAAAGATCAGACCAGAAAGGAACATATCAGAATGTAGGTAACAAACTACCAGTTATGGTAATGGGCTGAGAGATTTCGCCCACAGAAGACAAGGGAAGTAGATTCGCACCTCCTTGGATCCTGAATGGAAAGAGCTAAAGACTTTTCAGGTCAGTTAGCAGAGATTACTGCGGGGAAGCAGAGAGAGGTAAGGCTGTGAAGGATGAGCTTCCGAGCGCCTGTCAGAGGAAAGAAGAGATGGGAGAACAAAAGGGCACAGAATTAAAGACGGAATTTCATAAGGAGCTCTGTCTGGTACAGCAGAAATATAAAAACATACAGAGGTGTGTGAGAGTTGACAAAACAAACAAAGCGGTTTTAATTTATTCAACAGTGATAAGAGAAAGAAGGGGATAAAATAAAGCCATTATGTTTTAATCAGTTGTTGTAATAATTTGCTATTTGGGGCTCTTAAGCAAATAGTGTTAAGGAAAGAAATGTAATAAATAGAACACTTGATAATACTTGTAGGTTTTTTGTTTTTTTTTTTTTTAACTCAGTGTCAAATATCTGTAAGGCATTCTGGGATTAAAATTACAAGCAAGGCCCATCCCCTGTCTTGCTGGTTAATCACAGAACCATTGTGTGGCAGAGTCCTGGTCAATGTGACCCCTGTTCTCACCTGCTCAATAACAGCTCCTGAAGCATCAGATACAGGGGCCTGACTTACAGGAGCAAACAGTGTGGCGGCACACTGGCCCCGTGCACAGCCAGGGAGGCTCTCACCGATGGAGGACTGCGCTGATAGATTAGCAGTCAGACAGTGACTGTCATTGGTAACTTCTTTTTATGTCAGGGAATTCACATGCAGATCAATGTTAGCCATGCACACTCGGGTATCCCACCATAAATCACTATCGATTGGCACACCAATTCCTCGCCATAATTAGGAGCTATAGGCAAGGTTGCAATATTATCTTAAATACTCTGTCACTACCCTCCATATACAGCTGCTGCTACAGAAAAATTCCCCACTGCTGCCCCTAACATTCAGGGCTTCTGCTGTTATTTGGGGTGGGGAGTAAAATGTTTCTGGGTGCAAAACTTACCTGAAAGATTCCCCACACCCTATTAGAGATTAAAAAATGGGAATTCCTCCATATCCATATTGAATTCCTGTGTGCAAATGCGAAAGTTGGCAACGTGCTGCTCTTAATCTGATTTATGCACCAATTTATTTTATACATTAGGCACACTGTATGCAGGCTGACTAATGCATAAAAATTTCATGCAAAAAAAGACTCACTCCCATGCAACTGCCTGTCAGTTATTATTACCTCTTGTGGTTTGCATCCTACGGTGCGTAGGACAAATGACTCCACGGACCAAATGCATTTTGCCCACTATACAAACATTTTGATCTGTTTCTATTTCTCTTCAGCTCTAGCTCCAGAGAGCTAAGAACACTAGATCTTAACTTTCCAAAATCCTTTAAGAGTACAAAATGCCCACTTATGCTGAGTGCCTCTCTCTGTTCATTGTTTAACTGTATTACACACACACACACACACACCACATGCTCAGGGCAAAGCAAACAGAGACAGGTAGTCACATAACTGTACCTGTCTGGGTATTTTTGATTAATTTTGTTGTAGTGTTGAAATATTTTTTCTGTACATATCAAGACCACCATGCGGTTTGTACTGCTTTTCTAATTACTGTCCTGGGATATGCTCCCTCAGATAGCACTAGCCGCAAACATTCAAACAAATGAGAAACCTTTTTTTTTTTTTTTTAGGGGTGGGGTAGGATTTTTCGTTAGGGGGAAAAAACAACTAGAAAAAGCCTCTTTCTGAATTTTCCTTTTATTAGAGATCTCCTTTCATCCAAGAAATATGGGGCCTGAAATAAATTGTACGATCCTGCTTTTTTTTTATTCAAATCCTTACCAGAGCCAGGCAGTATGCTAATGAAAACAGGTTGATAAATGAGTCCCTGATATTTTCCAGACATTTTTCTCTCAGAAGTGCTCTAAACTGATGTAGCTCAAAGAGAATAAGGCGCATTAAGTCATTATATCAATTTTTGTTACCCAGATACTTCAGTCCCAGTTAAGCGCTGACAGCCAATATAAAACAAGGCAAGGGCATCATACGAATCCATCGATCAAATCTTGTCGTAGATAGATTGCCTATTACACAAATAGAACTCGTGGATTCAGTTTGTAGTTTTATGCTCCCCAATTAAAGGATAACAGGGTACTTTCCCATAAATCCACTAATTGCAACAGAATTAATTTAACAAATTTCTCCACGCACAGAGGAAAAGTGATGGGTTAAGCTAATGTAAACTAGCACAGATTGTCACAAAGAGGTTCCATAACATCTTTTCCCTCTACCTTGATTGGGCAATGTGTCACAAGCATTTAGCGGCAGTGTGGGGCTCCGGCAACAGACAGCTGACAAGCATGACACAGTGACCAAATAGGACATAATTTATGTGTGGTACTTTTCTCCCTCACTCCCCACTGCCCCACAGGAGGGATGAAATAACTCCCTCTTTGCATCTAATTAATGTTTCTCTCCAAGAGAAGCTGTTTTTCCAAATCAGAAATATTACAGCTCGGAGTCCTTCCACACTGCTCAGCCAAGAGGAGAAGCAGAGCACAGCACAAAGTGGCCTGCGGTGGTTCACAGGCGGCTCTGGCTCCAGGCTCCCGCTTCAGGCAGGGTGAACTCAGCCTTGGGGACCCACTGGCTAGCAATTCAATGCACAGGTGAACACAGCCCTGGTGCTAAAATCAAAGCTGATGATCCTAAGCCACAAAACAATTAGCATGACTGATTTCATCAACTTTGCTCTATGTGTATGTGTGTTCGATTACATGCAACCAAATTATATGCAACTATTATATATTAATTTAAATTTTTAAATAATGATTGTTCCAGTTTGTATGGATATATGTATGCATGTATACGGCATTGTGTGGGAGGGTGAGTGCTGTGGGTGTGTTTGTGGATGCATGTATGCATAGAGGGAACAGGCACATATATGCATGTAGAGGACAACAGTCAGGTTTTTGAGACAGGGTCTCCTATTGATAGGGCTAGGGTGACTGGCCAGCAAGCCTGGAGAACTTTCTGTTTCTGCCTCCCCAGGACAGCGATTACAAGTTCATGCAACTACATGCCACTTTTATATGGGTTATGGGAAGAAAAGCCATATCCCTGTGCTTGTGTGGCAAGCCCTCTGCTGACTGCTCCTTCTCAGACAATGCTAAGTCATAACTGGAAATAGAAAGGTAAAATGTCATAGGATGATTCGCTCCTTGTTGGGGTCAATGTGTGATGAGAACACACAATCATGAATGGGGGGCCATAACCACACCCACCATAACCATACTCACAGCAGGCTCAGACAGCTCAGTGCAAGGCCAGAGAAAACCCTCTACAAACAGGAAAACCATTCTTCAAATTTAGAAAAACAGCTAGATTTCCTTTTACTAATTTTTACTAATTTTTTTAAAAAATGTTTAAAATTTAGGCTTCATTTTAAATATTACATCCTACTGCGTCTTCACTTTTTGGCTAAATGCTTTGAAAGGGAACTTACAAAATACAGACTCCCTGTGCAGACAGTTCTTGCTGAAAGGAGACACACTTAATGTCTAAAAAAGACCAGGAGACCATGGGCCAGGGAAAAGGAGTGTGACTGTGGGAGGAGATCACAGCAATGGCACAAGGACCACCACAGGGTTAGCGCACTCGACTTAAAACCTGCCACCATCAAAACCTCCCTCTCTACTTGTGAGTGCAGCTGAAAACTTGCTCAATTCAAAATGTGATTTCTTTTACTAATGACCCCAGTCAGCCATACTGAAAGAATGAAGCCCTGCCACATTACCAGGAGCTGGCAGGAAATGACAAAAACCGCAAGGCATGCCTTTTGTGATGTGGGCCTGGAACAGGAGAGAGATGGCTCTGTGTGTACAACTTTAAAGTCCACAAAGTCTTGTCAAAAGGAGACATGGTATGGACTGAGTCCAGAAAGGGATGGGGGTTCTTTGACATCAATCTCTAACCAAGAAGAAAAGTGAAACACACACACACTCACTAACATGGAACACATGAAAATGTACTTCTGAATAAAAGATATTTAGTCATGAACACTGAACCCGAGTTCAGGAGATCTGAATAACATCCCGGCTTTGATTCTAACGAGTGAAGTAACACCAGGGTGATATCTAAGGAGCCTTCCTTTATTCTTACAGAAAGAAGACAGAAGCAGATCTCAGCATTAGATCTCATAAAGGCTGCATTATCTACCTACTAACTTTTCAAATGTATTATCATGTGGAATCCATTTCCAAGGATGCTTTCATAATATTTTTATTACAGACATTTCTTATTTGGGTATGTAAATACCTATACACACATAGATGGGGATTTAAAATATATTCCTTAATACCAGACACAGTCAAAAACACCTTTGGGGGAAAAAAATTAAATCCATCATACCAGCCCACCTCTGGGAAGGCACAGGAACGCCCATGGTAATAGGACCATTGGTCCACAGAGAGCTGTCTGCAACACTCTGAAAGCAGCGCCTGAAGCTTCAGAAGGACCAGCACAGAGGCCTATCCTCTAACAGAAGCTCATAAGTCACTTCTGATGACAATGACAGAATGATGAACACCTCCTCTTGGGACAGACACCTGTCTGTGTGCAGATAACAAAATGGTTTGTTCCAGAAAGAGCCACGTAAGTGCCCTCTACACAGAGCCTGAGTGTTAGGCATTCGGGAAAGGTGGAGAGGGAGGCCACTCACACCACTGACCATTTCAGGAGGCAAAGGCTAGCCCCTACCAATAGAGATGAACACTTCCATCAGTACCCAGGATAAGCATGTAAGGGCAGGAGCCTAAGAAAGGACTGAGAGGACCACACCAGCTCAGGAGCCTGCTGTCCTCCTCTCAAGAACCAATTAAAATAGTAACCCTAACACTCGAGATGTGGAGGCAGGAAGAACAGGAACTCATGGTCATCCTTGACTGCATAGTAAGTTGGAGGCTAGCCTGAGCTTCTTATAACACCATCTCAAAAAAAAAAAAAGAGGTAAATCATAACAGAAAGAATCCATTAAGATAATGCCACAAATAACTCCAAACCCATCGCTTCTCCACTTATGCTGATCAACAGTTCAACAGTCATGTTATTCACTGAGCCTTGTTCCAAGTTCAGATCCAATATCCTGGTTCGAAGAAAAACCTCAAACAAGAAGTAGTTTTGAATTATAAACATACAGCCTGAATTGAACTTTCCAGAAAGAAAATTGTTTCACAGGCTCACAAATCTTCTCTCATTCAAATACGTGGTATGCAGAACTTGGTTCATGAAAGACATGGGGCCTGTCAGATATTATGACAATAAGCAAGAAAATCACCATCAGCAGCACAAGTGGGACTAGGAACTCTCAGGCTAGGCAGATAACAAACTTTTGAGACCCACCTTGTGTCACGTGCCAGATGTCAGAATGCAGTGCAGAGGCAGAGGGCCAGGGTCTGCCTCAGAGCCCGCGGTCTCCCTGAGAAGAGAGCAGACCAAAGTCCACTAGGGAAACAAGCGCCCCGAGGTGGGGATGAGGGCGGCAAGGGGCTCGCAGTCAGCCTGGGGTCTAGAAGTATGGACCTCTCTAAGAGTCACACGTAAGCTGAGCCCTGAAGATCTACAGATGAAGGCCAGTATGCTAACACATAGGAAGCAAGTATCTCGGCACTTACTGTCCCAGCGTCCTCAAAACCAGGGGCTATGTCTGTCTGTCTCACTCCCCTGATCTCCAGAAATCAGCAAACTTTCAATGGGCAGACTGAAGAGGGGCGGACGAATGGTAACTAGTGAGCCTCCAGATCGTCGCCTGGAAAATTCCTCGTGGTCTGTCTTTCCTGAGGAAGACTGCCCTCCACCCACTTGGGTAACATCTGACCAAATTTACAGAAAAATGAGAAAATGGAGGAAAGTGTCTCCTACTTGGTGGGATCAGAAACACCATTATGCTGAGCTCTTCATCTATGTCCCTCGGCCTCACTGAGCTGGGAAGCCTGAAGCTCCTGAGTCCACACCCTGCTCTGAACTCTCATGGTGGAGCACAGTAGTTCATTATTCCCCAAAATAATTTCCCTGTGGCTCTATCTCAACAAAGTAACTTCTAAAAAATGTTTAAACCCTACCTGTCTCAAACTAAAGAACTTTGTGATGTCACAAGCAAAGTCGCACCACACTGAAAAGAAGTGATGGTATTTAGAAGGGTCATCAGCGAGGCGGTGACTGCACCACTGCGCCATCTTGTAGGTAAGAGGTTGATGTGGATGCCCACAGCGCGCCTTAAGCCTCTGCTCTTCTCATCTGTGGACAACAGGACGGTTCAGCTAAGAACTTTATTGCTACTGTTCATGGCCATTTTTAGTGAAAGCTAAAGTTAAAGCCTGAGCCTTCTTTACAATAGCCACAGACAAAGATTCATTTTGGTGACTGTCACAAAGGGCAGAGGTAAGAGATAAAGTAGCTCAGGTTTAGAATCCAAGACATGAGAGATCTTCTGATCTGACTCAGCCCATAGATTCCAGAGCCCCTCATATCAATCTATTTAGCTGTTCTCTCACAGACTGACAAATTTTTTAAAAGGAGACACATTTCATACTGCCCTCTAATTTATTTTCCAGTTTATCTTTACCCAACAAGACACTTAAGACAGACATTCTAATTTCTGACCTATCAGCAATACCAGGGCTGATTTCCAAAGCCCTTGCAATGAGGGCTGGAGCCATGGCTCCAAGGGTATATGCTTGCCACACAAGCATGAGGACTGGGGTTCCAGCTTCAGAACCCCCATATAAGCTAAGTAGGCGTGCTATGCTGCCTGTAATCCCAGTGTTCTAGAGACAGAGATGGGAAATCCCCAGGCCAAGACAGCTAGCCAGATTAGCCAAAATGGCAAGCTCTGTGTTCAGAAAAAGTCCTTGTCTTAAACTTGGACTTTTGCATGCACACACATGCCTACCATAAGTATCCCATGTATATGACAACACACATGCACACTGAACACACACACTCAAAAGAAAAAACAACCATGCAAGGAATGGTGGCACACACCTTTATTCCCAGCACTCGGGAAGCAGAGACAGGCTTCGTGAGTTCTGGGCCAGCCAGGTCTACAGATTGAGTTCCAGCCCAGCAAGAGTTACACAGAGAGGTTCTGTCTCTAAACAAGAGGTCCTACATTGGTTCTTTCAAAAATACATGTGCTCCCCAGGTAAGACTCAGACCCATACAAATGTACAAGCTCTGCCTGGTCAAGCCACAGAGGGGCAAGGAGAACACAGCACAGTAGTGGAAAGTCCCGTATGCTCTATACGCAGAGGGGGCTCCACAAGACAGGGAACACCACACCGGCAGGCATGCTTTAGCCTCCATGCGCAGCCTGGCATCCAGCAGATGCCTTCCACATCCACAGGCCCACAGTAATAAGAAATTCTGAAAAGACCCAAGATCATCCAAGCACCTTGCCAGACATGGACAAACAAGAGTACAGCATCATTTTTCCCCATTAACTTGGATATACAGTATTTCTCTAGGATTACAGTAGCACATAATGTTCATATAAGGTTATGAACTGGTTTTGCATGGTTTCTTTGCTAGAATTTAATACAGTCCTAAGTGGGATGTATCCCAGCCAGGATTAATCCTACCCAGCCTACAGCCAGCTTCTATAAAAACCAACATGAAATGCAGGCCTCTTAAAGCCTTGATCAAATCTGCAAGACGTGATATTAACACAGCTCTCTCCTATGTAGGTGAGCTATGCCAAGACCATCCCCATATTTCCCTTTGTGCTCTACAAGCAGCCCCTTGGCCTACATATCACTGGAGCCTAGAAGATTCAGCGAGGACAGCTTTGGCCTGCTTTACAACATAATTAATACTCCTCAACCACAAAGTCAAATGACAGATAAAATCTGAAAAGATCCACTATTATTTTAAATGGAACTAAACAAGCTATATAATTTGTTTGGGCCTGTAGCAAGCACAGCCCAGCACGACAGAGGTGTGCACCAAAGCCAGCCAGCTGCTGGAGCTCAGCAACATGTAAATCCCCCCCTGGAACACCGTGAATTCGAGCAGATGAAAGTTTTAAAATGTCAGGCGAGTCTCTGGGGACAGAGATGCTTTATGTTTTTTATACAGTGGGCATTAATTTCAGATGGGAAGGGAAAGCCGCCTGCTTGCTCCATTTTTTCTTAAGTTGCGTGTGTCCACTTTTAACAGGCTGCTCTCAGCAGGATTGATGCTGTGCTGAGGCCAGTAGCTGAGCTCAAGGTGAGCAGAAGGTCCTTGTGGAAAGGGACCAAAATATTCACCATGTGGCCTGACAGAGGACATTCAGAGTAGAGTTGAACAACAGAGGTGCAACTCTTTTGTCCAACTTCTGCTAAGTGGGTAGCTTGGCTCCCCTGGTTGTCGATTTTCTTCTTCACAAGGTTACCAGGAAACTTCACAGTGTATGTAAATACTATACAATGTTCTATATGCATAGATAGCTGTGTGTGTGTATATATATATATATACACATACATATTATGTGATATACCCATATACATGCATATTTGTAAACATGTATATGTGCTTAATAACATACAATGTGCATGCATATATATATATATGCATGTACATATGTATAGAGTGTATATCACACAGACACACACACATGCACACATGTTTTAGGTTGTTTCTGTAATCCACAAGCAGCTCTTCTCCTATCTAACATTCATGATTTTATTCAGCAGTCCCACAAAGGAAACAAGATTACTATTGATTATTCATGTATCCATCCAGTCAGTCAGAACACACTGAGTCTGTGGTTCTCTAGGATCCAAAAGAAAAAGAACATCATGTCTGCCTCAAGAAGTTCCAAGGTCTCTAAGTTTAATCCTATGTGAAATATGGAAGTCTTTTACGCCCGTCTAGGTCAAGGAACCTCCTTGATACCTCGCTGATGAAATAACTCACCTAAGCACTCTGACCTGGAGGCACTAGGTCATAAAGCCCATGACTGCAGGACTGTTGCTAACTATCATGGACAGAGCCACTTGCTTGCCCCTCTCACACTAGCCTTGGCCATAAAATTTGCTCAGGCCAATCAAGTGCAGCCTTATAAGATGAGTTAAGTGTCCCTGTGCTCCTGGCCCAGCTCTTCACACCACCAATCCAGCATGAGAACATCCTACCTCCTTAGGCTCCTGGAGCAAACACACTGGGAGCAAATCTGAAACCAACATGGCCACCTAGTGCCCTGCACGTCTGCCCACCCACTGTCAACCTACAGAGAAAGTAAGAAAGTGGCTGTTTACGCAGAAGACGGGAGACACAGCTGACCAAGGTAAGGCCTGCCCAGCATCCCAATCAGAAAATGACTCCTTCATCAAAAGCAATTTGGCACGGCTCAACTACTAAAGCATTAAAATGAGATTATGATACAAAACACGCTTTTCATAGCCAAATCAATCATCCTGTCGCAACTCCCCTGTGCTTGGTCTCAGCTCTCTCTGTGTTGAAAGAAATTAACACAAAATAAGTTGATCTTGATGAGTGTGATTCAAATCAATAATGTTAATTGGGCTCCTGAGCGTCAGGTGAAATGACTCCAGATCAACAAAAGGTTAATACAGCTTCCCTCCCTGCAGTCCCTCCCAACTAAATCCATAGCGGGCTCAAAGTTCTCGTGTCATTAACAGCACAGTTATCATGTAAGAAGACAGGAACCTTTTCTCTGCG
The DNA here is from genome assembly GCF_907164565.1 of Psammomys obesus. NCBI lineage: Eukaryota > Metazoa > Chordata > Mammalia > Rodentia > Muridae > Psammomys > Psammomys obesus. Next base: position 28,176,551 of record NW_026590062.1, read on the forward strand.
ACATGTTCTGTCAGTGTCCCTGAGCAGGGTAACTGAAGGCCCCTCCTGAGGAAGAGCCAGTGAACTGAATGAAAGACAGAAACTTCTATTGCATCATTCTCTTCTTGTCCTATCAACTTCCCTTCCATTCTTCATGGTGGAATACAAGATTCCTGGATATTTTGTTTTCTGAAATATTTCATTGTCAATGGTGTATTCTACTGAAGGAAAGAGCATTCACTATTTGTGCTGAGCAGATGCAATATGTAAAGGGAATGAGGCATGCAGAGCAGATGAGAAGAGAAACAAGAAAACAGAAGCAGTGTTATGAGGTCCCTGTCCTTAAAGTGTTTCAGTCTGCTGTCAGATATAAATGGGCAGATAATATCCATATGAAATAAACAAGTCTTATTTACTGGAAAAGGGTTGGCAACCTTCCTTGTTTAAATCCTTCTTCCTCCTTCTCACATTGTTTAGGGTCTGGTTCATGAGTAACTGACCTTACTCCCCTGGCTCAAGATGGGGTCCAACTCAGCAGTCCTATCTGCAATTCAAGGATGGAATATAAGCCTAATTACGTTTATCAAGCTGGTGGGCCCCTGTCCGGGAGTTTACGTGAGGGACTGAACTTCTTTCCTGCTGTACTTGAAGCAGGTGTGTCATACACAAAACCTGCCTCACAGCGGCTCCTGGAAAAGCCAACCTGTTTCCTCTGAGATAGCTTGATGGTTCTGCTGGTTGCTTGCTGCTGGCTTAGAATGAATAACATCTGAACTGTACACTACAGATATGAGTCCCGAAGAAAGAGGCTGTATGGTGAGCTAGGTAAACCTGCATGGGCCACATCAGAAGTAGGATTCATCCTAGAACTTGAAAAAAGAAAAACAGGTAAACTTCAGTGGGAGAGAGGGCTGACAGTGTAACATAATAGAGAAAGAAAGCAAAGCTACTGACTAGACAAATGGCTAGACTGGCAGTGTGGGTGTTACTGACGTCTATGACAACAGAACCAAGATAATGCCACGTGTAACCACCTATTTCACAGAGGGCAAATGCAGCACATTTCATCCCCACATACCCTAAGGAAGTTGTATGACCATCCCCAAAACACACTCAAAAAGGAACCCAGACAACCTTTGTGGCTTGCACAATGTGAACAAACATTGCTTTAGACTCGCTTGTATCTACAAGAAAATTGTGGAACTACCAGTCATTCGCTGTGTTAATGTTTCTTTTTTTCTTTACAGATTACTCAATTTCTCTGAGATTGTATGGGACTAACAGGAAATGATACATAAAATGTACTTGCCATACACCTAGTACTATATAGATGATCCATAAATAGGAATTATTACCTTTACTATTTTAGGAAAAGAAAACCAGGGTTGGGTCTTACAGTCACCCTAGTGGGAAATCAGAGGCTGGGGTAGAAATCACAAAGGAAAAGCTCGAAGCGGTACCATTCAGTGCTCTCTAGAAACAAAACAGAATGCTGCAGAAGAACTGAACCTCTAGCCCTGAAGGTGTCTGCTCCAAAGCAGAAAGCTGTCCCTTAGGTGGGTGGAGAAGCATGGCAGGATCGAGCACACAAAGTGGGACCGCTGGGCCCATGAGGCACAATCCCTCCTGGATATCACTGTTCTATTTGTTGTATTCCAAGAAACCCCCAAAACCTGCTGCTTACCAAATACTTCTCCCAGGTCCCTCCATTCCCCTGGCTTTCACAGAGCCAGAGATCACTTGTACATTAAGGAAATGTGAGACAAATTTGACTGGACGCACCATACCCGCACTCTCCTCCGACACGGCGAGAAGCTCATTTCAGCTGTCACTTACTGGAAGTAAAATGACAAATATCTGTAATATCTGTCAGGTTATGAATGCTTTAAGGAGAGTTATGCAGCTGTCAACATTTTGATGACTTTAACAAGAGGAAAGTAAACGAAGAAGAGGAAACGGCGTGTCTGCGGAGTCCCCAGTTGAGAAACTTATCTAGTACTTCTATTAATAAAAATCAAATTACCTCATATGAAATGCAAGCAACCAAGACTTCGAGAGAAAACCAACAGAGGTGAATCTGTTAATAATCCTGCCAGTTCTGTAGCTGGTGTCATCAGAACTGACTCCAACGTCTCAGTAGGAAGTGACTAGACCTACTATCGGGATGGAAAGGCTTTGCTCAACGCCCCCACACACCATGTTCCTATGAGAACAAATGCGTGAAATCCTCAGCACAGAACCAATCTTTTTAGAACTTTCTTGTCTCTTCTTAAAAATTAATAAATTCTAGCACATTCCCGTAATCCCAGCACTCATAAGGCTGAAGCAGGAAGACCATGAATTTAATGAGGCCAGCCTGAGGTACACAGTGAGACCCTGTATCAAAAAAAAAAAATCAATGAAGTCATCAATTAATATAAAGAATAAATGGCAACATACCATACAAGGAGGTGACTGTGCACTGTGTATCCTAGGTCACCAGGGAGAGTCACAGCATTTAATGATGACCTTCACAGAATTATAAATAAAATACTCTAGGTTAAATTCAGTGATAAATCATTACATTACACATATATACATACATATTTGTTTATGTATGAGTGTGTGCAAATATATGTGAATGTTTGAATACATATATGTGCTTTCAGTACATGTATGTAGGTCTGTGTACATGTAGACACATACATGTTCATCTCTGTGTGAGTATGTGGAATGCCATCTCTTTCATTTATGAAAGGATCTCACCCATGACAGTTCAGTGTGGGGAGATAAACACTATATTTTAGAACAGAGATTTCCATAGTGACATCAAATCTTTACCACCCAATTAAACCAAAATAAAATGAGAAAACAACTTTACATTTCATTCACATTTTTATTTAACTGCCTTAATCACATATAAATTGAAAGTTACCAACAAAACAAGTCTCTGGACCCTGGAATGGGTGGTCCAACTTTTGCTTTAGAAAGGGGGTTAACTCATTGGGTAGTTGGCCTCAATATTAACCTCTAAACTAAAGTCTACCTTCTTAAGCACTACATGGGATCAGCGTTTTCGATACATCTGCTACTCTCCCAATATCAGAGACAAACAAAACAGAAAACAACAAACAACGCTACAAAGGTGGGTCTTCCACCGTGGGCTTTGAGTGAGCCTTGTGTGTTTGCATGTACAGATGAGGCTGGCACTGCATCCTCCATTTCCATTAACATCATTTGTGTATCTAATCCATGCATGGGACAGCAGATCCCGTGGGTTCTCTGTGTTGGACCTCCCTTGATAAAATAATCCAAAATTCTAACCACGAAAGACAGGTGGGCCTGATTTCCTAAACCTTTATTCATCTCTATATATGCCTTTGGACCTAGAACTACAGCTATATTCTTCAAAAACAGTTATGAACAATCTGTCCCAAACATCTTCTCTTCTGGATTCAGGTAACGGAATCAGATAAATATTCTGATAACCCACTAACGCCACTCTTTAAGGGTACCTGCAAACCAAGAACATCTAAATCTTTCCTTGGTCCATAAATTAAGTGACTCACAAATATCCACAGTCTGGGGAGGAAAGACACGTTCTGCCACAGATCAAACTCCGTATTGCATGGGGTGCTGGCTTGATTCCCAGGGAAATCAATGAATTCTATGACAAACCAACTTCTTTTTCCTCCAACACAGTCCAGAGATAGCAAGTGCTTTTTCATGTTCCTCATAATGCCCAGAGAAGTTCAAAGTTATTATGGCATAGTATTTTGATTAGGCTCATCACTGCAATAAACTTCAAAATGTTGGTAAGGGTAGGGTTGGTGTAATCTCATTGGAGGGAAAACCCTGAATGTTCTCCCAGCTAAGTTTTATGAAATAAAAGATATTTATAAGGAATCGAGGTGAGGCACGGCAGACAAACAAGAATGTTGAAAGCCACATTTCCACCCATATGGTTAGAAACAATTTTTTTACACATGCTTCTAAAGATTTTTTATTAATTTTATTTTTATTAATTAGTTTATTCACTTTGTATCCCCCCTGTAGCTCCCTCCCTCCTCCCCTCTTAATCCCATCCTCCCTCCCTCTTCCCCAACTGTGCCCCTCCCCAGTCCACTGATAAAGAAGATCCTCCTCCCCTTCCCTCTTATTCTAGTCTATCAGGTCTCATCAGGAGTAGCTGCATTGTCTTCTTCTGTGGCCTCGTAAGGCTACTCCCCCCTCAGGGGGAGGTGATCAAAGAGCAGGCCAATTCATGTCAGAGACAGTCCCTATTCCCACTACTATGGAACCCACTTGGATACTGAACTGCCATGGGCTACATCTGTGCATGGGTTCTAGGTTATCTCCATGTTTTTTTTTTAATTGGAAAATGATAACAGTGAAAATATGGAATATCAAAGGGAGAAATGATTCAGAGTAGAGTGACAAAAAAGGTTTACATGAGTAAACAAAGCAATGGAAGTGTTGCTATCCAGAGACAGTGTCGTCATGGGCCAAAGGTAAAGACATCATGTATGAAGAAGCAGGACTCCTGAGGACAGCCCTACAGGAGGATGGCCTTTGGAAGGGAAGGTGACAGTAAACCTGTGTCTTTTATTGCAAGGAGCCAATGTGATCAAGTTGTGAGCACACAAGAAAATAGTTCAGGATAGAAAGGAGTGCCTCTGGGAACTGTAGTTTCAGAGGACACCTGGAGATAGCCACATGTTGAAACAGCACTGTACTTGGAAGAAGTTACAGAGATCATGTCATCTCAACAGTGACCAAGGGTTATCCTGGAGTATTGTGTCCCAAAGAAGCCAGACATGCTTTAACTCCTACCACAGTATGAGAAGTCTAAGCTTCTTGTGGGAATCCAAGAAGAAAGCACCACTATGCAGGTACATGCTGAGGGCTGGGGCCCAAGCAACAAGGAGCCAGTATCCTTTCTTCAGAAAGGAAGGATGTTCCTTACAGGCTTCAGACCCCTCCAGAAGAGCTGGAAAAGAGCTGGTGTCAAGTCCTCCCTGCACTGGCAACATTTCAAAGGTTGTGCATCAGTGGCTTGCCCTGCAATCCAGCATGGAGACCTTGGTGGGGCCACTGAGGGCTGCTGCTGGCTGAGCATTGAAAACCATGCTCTACATGGAAGGGGACAGAAGGAACGCTGAGCCTTGAAGACTGCTATAGTGCTCTAAGGAGACAACCCACACTCCAAGGAGTGTCTCACAGGATGAAGCCGGTATGTCAGACCCACCAAGAGAAGCCAAGCTCTAGGATAAGACTGAAGTGAATGGATAATGCGTGTGAAAATGACCAAAAGGATTATGTGTGCCTGTGGAATTCTCCGAGTAAATAAAAACGACTCTATTTTTTAAAGTCAACTGATAGTTTGCAGCCAAAACTAGCTTAATATACTATAAGCATCCCTTTTAAATGCAATGGATGGGTAGGACTAGACTGAAAAGCAGTGGGAACACTACAGTACACTGCCCACCCACCGTGACATCTCATGAACTCACTCATCCACACATGTCTTTGTTTTTAAAGGTTGAACAGCAAGTTCTAAATACAGCACTCTCATTTTTAAAAAGGGTTCCCTGCAAACCAGGAAGAAGAAATAACTTGTGTGGGGATCCAGGAAGGGGGTACCATGCCTGGCTAAATTAGAAAAGAGACCCAGCCTCTTCCCATCAGCCCCTGCTGCCTCTGTGAAGTTAACTCTATACCAATCTTTTGAGCGGCTGTGGTTGAGGACACATCCTAAACCAAGCGCCTCATCCCATGGCTTTTTGTCCCCTTTCCAAGTCTGGCTTGATGTCTGAAGTCACTGGCACATGTTTGCCTCATCCATATGAAGATCCCCATCAGCACAGACTCCGGCTGAACTGCAATCCTAGCATCAGCACAGACTCCGGCTGAACTGCAATCCTAGCATTCCCGGAGGACAGAGGCTGAGAAGCTTCTATGAGTCCTGGGCTGGAACACTCACAACTATAATCTCATTGGGAGGCTGAGACAGGAGAATTGCTGTGGGGTTTAGGTCAAACTAGGATATACAGTCAGTTCTAGCCTGGGCTACAGTATGAGACTACATGTCAAAACACAAGAAAAGATCTTGACCTAGGTCTTGGCCTCTTTAAGAGGATGACTTTGGGCTCTGCCATTTTGCCACAGAGAGGAGAAAACAGCAAATGATGCACTGAGGTCATGCTCACACGGTCATGTCCATCATCCCAGATGAAGAAGCAACTCTCACTTTGCTTTTATTTGTGTCTGCTGTACCCATAAGTGCTGGCTGTGTGGAGGTTCCATGATCCCATCAGAGTTCCATGCTGCCTAACTTACCCAGGAAAAAACAGGACTTTCACTAGCATTTTCAAGGATTTAAAAATGTGATTAATAGGCATGCAAACAAGTCAATACCAAATGAGTTTTTGTAATTATGTAGAAAGAAAAAGGCCATTAAAATTATCTTGTTTTCCCTTTAGGAAAAAAAAATCCTGTTAATGTAGCCACATGTGATGGTGCTCATCAGTAATCCCAGCATTGGAGAGGCTGAGGCAGGAGGCTGGGCTATGAACAAGTTTGAGTCAGCCTGGGCTATACAGTGAAACTCTGTCTCAAGAACATAAAGAAAATAATGTCACCACCACCACCACCACCATCATCATCTGCCTGGTAACCCTCCAATAGATACAGTGTGAAACTGATATGGTTCATGTCACTCTCTGCTTCACACTGCCTTCACACAGAGACTGGACACTTATCTTGGTAGACCTGGGACCAAATATCCCAGAAGCCAGAGGGTGCCTGCAGAGCTAATCAAAGCAAAAGCAAGAAGGCAAGGGGACTCTCCCACCAGCCTCTCCTCACCTATCACGGAAGGGCCCTCATTTGGGTGGAAACCACAAGTGCCTCTGAGTGAACAGAGAGGAACAATGATCTGAAATGGAGGGCCTCCTTAAGGAGAGCTTTATTCAAGATGGGAGCCTCCAAATGCACAGCTCAGTCAATGGAATGGCACTTGTTTACACAGAGATAATATTCTCTAAGGGGAAGGAAAAGAAAAATGAAGCTTGATGTTTCCATATATTTATACACTGAAAGGAAGCCACAAGGAGCAACCTGCATGAGATAGAAGACACTGGTAGAGGTTTCAAACATGCCGCTTCTTGCTTATCACTCTTATCTGTTATAAAAAAAATTACAAACAGCTGCACTGAAAGATAAGAGAGCAGGAAGGTGTTGCTTATGTTGCCCAGATGTTACTAAAATCCTCCCCCTGTTAAACTTATCTCCCTAGAACTAAAGACACCTCTAATCTTTTTCTAATGGCTTAATCAAATGAAATAAATGGCTTGGTAAAATATCTTCTTTAAAACTCACATTACAGGCTACACACACACATACACACACACACACACACACACACACACACACACACACACACACTGATACTGAAGCAAAATTCAGGGTTGTCCTCAATACCTATACAAGAAAAACTAGCCCCCACACCAAAGCTTCGCTTATGTATTTTCTCAAACATAATAAACTGGAAAATGTATCAGTGATGATCTCAAATCAGGGCTCAGTGAGTAAAAAGCCTGCTGAACAAGCAGGAGACTAGATCCCTAGCACCCCCGTGGGAGCTAGGTACCACAGTATGTGTCTGTCAGCAGAGGGTGGATTCAGGGGCTCACTGGCTGGCCAGTCTAGCCAACATGGCAAGCCTCTGCTCCTGCACATATGAGCACATATATGCAGACATGCACACCACATACACATGTAGTAAAAGGGTTTAACTAAAATTTTAAAAGACTCTAAAACAGTGCTTTTGTTCATTTTCTTAATCACGAGTCTTTTTCTTGCCTTTAGCATAGATAAGAGCTCCCTTCCTTCATTATTTTAAATATCTATTGCACTCCTACTATATGCCCTGTATTAGAGAGAAGGGGACACAAATTGGAGAAAGGTCTAAGAGATAAAAGATGGAAGTAGTAAAGAAGGGTTGTATAAAGGGTGAAGAATGAGAATAAAGAAAGAATATTGACTATGTGTCCAATCAAGGTCCCAGCCCCTTGTCACATACGAGGCATGAAGGTCATGGTGCAGAGAAAAGGCATTCTAAGCCCAACCCCTTAGCCTTTTGTGGGCCGACTTCACATTTGTGCTGAACAATTTATCATTCTAGACTGGAGACTTGAGAGTCAAAGGTTCTTTAGAGAATTTGTAGGTTTATATCCATATTTTTACCTTAAGACAAGGGGCTACTGGGATCTGTGTCTCAGTGACTCTCAGTACATACCAGCCCCACACGAGCACCAAGAATGCGCTGCACCACTCAGCACGCTGAGCAAGACAGTCAGGATGCACAGTACCAAAATAAAGAAAGATGAAGAAAAATGAAGGTGCTCCTCCAGGTGCTCCACAGAACCTTTTCTGGTCTCCATATTCCTCCTGCCAGGTGCCCTCCTGCCAGACCTAAGTGGATTTGGTATTTCCATTTTTATCTGCATTTGAATGTCAAAGGAAGCATGGGAGATGCTTCACCCCTCCATCTGATTTTACCCTCAACTCCACATCCCACTCTATAGGTTCTGCATAGAACACTCTCCCACAAAACTGATAATTCAAGAAACAACCATTTGTTTTTAAAGAACACATCAAGGAAGCTCATAGCTTCCCTGACTGGACACCACACCAACAAGGAAACACTGGGTTGGACGATGCTTTCTTTCCTCATCACTGGTACGACTACATCACTCTCCGAAAAGCGTAACACTGGTTACAGGCAAAAAGGAGTCGGACCTTCTGGGTTATCAGGCAACCCCTGGGGAACTGAGAAAAAGACGGTGGGGGTGCAGGGGGATACAGGCCTTCACAGGGAAGGGGGAGTAGCAGGCACCAATGGATAGAGCTAAAGTTTCCTCAGAAAGGGAACGTATCTGGAAGGTTAGGGAAAACTCAAGACTTCCAAGCAGCCTCACAAATTATCACCAAGAAAAAATAATCCTGACATCACTGTCACTACCTCACAAAATCGCAAGAGGACTCATCTACTTGCCAAGATGGCCTCCTTCCTAAGTTCCCAAAATTCAAAACAAAACCACCATTGGCCCCCAGCTGCCAACACTGTCTTTGAGATCATGCTAATGATATAAGAACCTACTCACTTCAAATCTGTTTTGAAGACAGGTGACAACTTTCAAGTCTCTTCCATGTGTTTGTCACAGAGGAGCCTCCTGAAACTCAAGCCAGCACACATGAAACAGGACCCTGACTGCCAAGGGTTTAAAGGAATGTGGGATGTGACATGGTTGTTCTCGCAGGGGAAGTAGAAAGGTGACTGAGTACAAGACCTTTTATAAAGGCAGCTTGCTTCTTAGACTTTTCCCAGCTCTTTCTCGCAGCTGTGACATACCTAAAAATGTGTTCCCTGGAATGAAGTGAGATAAGCACTCTCCAGTGATGATGGATGAGTGCAGGAGGGGACCTGGGCTGTCAGTCTCACATGTGTGTTTCTCACAGAAGGCTTGAGAGACCTCTACTGTGACAAAAAGAGAAAAGAAACTTTGAGATAAGACACATGTGGAATGACAGCCAGGGCCTCAAGGTACTTCATGCCCTCGTCTTGGGAATCACGCAGTGGATAGGCTATCATGCTGGGGACTTTCTATATCAACTTGACATAGCTGTGGCTGGCTGGAAAAAGAAGACTCTTAACTGAGAAAACGCCTTGTTGGAATTGGCCCGTACGCAAGTCTGTGGGGTGTTTTTCTTGACTGAGAGCTGATGCAGGACAGCAAAGCCAATTGTGGCGTAGTGCCACCCCTGGGCAGGTGGTCCTGAGGTGTATATGAAAATAAACTGAGCAAGACAAGAGGAAGAAGCCAGTAAACCAAATTCCTCCTCAGTCTCTGCCTGAGTTCCTGCCTCCAGGTTCCTGCCCCGCTTGATGTCTTGAGGTCCCTCAGTGATAGGCTGTTACTTGGAAGTATAATCAAAATAAGCCCAGTCCTCCCCACGTCACTTTTAGTCTGGTATTTTATCACAGCAACAGAAACTCTAACTAAGACAGTCATGAAAGTTTAGAGCCAAAAGAGCCCAAGTGTTGAAGCTGGGTGGTGGAGACACGGGTTTTTGTTTCTTTTTTTTTAATATTTTTCTTTTATGTTTATGAGTATTCACCTGCATTTTCATGCACACCATGTTCTTGCCTGATGCCTGAGGAGGCCAGGGGTGGTCAGCACTAGAGTTCTTTGAACTGGAGTTACAGGTGTCTGTGAATAGCCTGACCTGGTGCTAGGAACTAAACCTGGGTCCTCTTCAAGAGCAGCAAATGCTGAGCTAAGTGGGCTTTTATTATGTAGTTCCCTCTGCTCTGACAAAAGTGAAGGGGGTGCTGGGGAGATGGCTCGGTCAATAAAGTACTTACTATAAGCTCTATTCCCAGCCCTTCTATGAAAAGCAGTCATGGTAATGCACACTCATCCCAAATCTGGAAGGCAGAGACAAGAGAGTCCTCAAGGCTCTCTGGGGCTCTCTGGTCAACCAGTCCAGCCAAATCAATGAACCCTGGGTCCCAGTGAAAGAGCCTGTCTAAAAATACAAGTTTGTTTTCAGGCTCTTGAGAAGCAACATTCAAAGCTGACCTCTGGCTTCCACACAAAGGTACACACATGTGCACCCGCAGATGTGTATACACACAGGAATACGCACAGCATAGAAGTTCAAGGGTCACCGCGCTGGAGGAATCGGCATCTGAAAGAGTGGATGCCTCCCCACCCTCTGCCTCTACTCCAGATGCCTCTTTAAACCAGAAGGAAAATCAGACAGACTGGAAAGAGGAGGTTATCTGGACTCAGTCTTTTTCCCATGAACTTTGGAGTTTCTCGGCAGGATCTAAAATATTTATGCAGCAAAATTGTTTAAAGCGAGTCATGTTTTCCTGTTGCTGATGTCACTGTCGTCACTGCCACTGCTGTTGTTTAAGAAAGCTGTATTTTAGGGATACAGGTATGAAGAGGTTAGGGTGGAAACCCTGGAGAGCTCTTCCCTCTGTCATGCCTTGAGCCCTCTGGCTTCTGCAGGGAGATATCTGCACATTTCAAAGTCACTTTGGAGCTTGCAAAGTAAACACATTCTTCAAGTTATTCATCCCTGGTCATAAAGGAGATTGGTTTTTTTCCCTCCTAAAGGTCATTTATATTAATATTCTGAGAACAAGTAGCCAGTAAGCAAGTAGGGGCATTACTGACAAGGCTTTAAAGGGAGGCAAATGTTGCTTATGCCATCAGAGTGGGTCTACTTAGCACCCGGCAATGTTTCATTAGCTAACAAGGCATTTGCTTCCAACGAGTGAAAACTGTAATAAAGAGATGTAATATTTTAAAAAGTAATGAACGTCATTTTTTGCTCTATTTTATGCTGCTATTAAAACCGGCCTTAACTGTGTTTCTCATCTGCTCCTTTTCTTTAACTACCATAATTTATGCAGATAAATGTTGGGTGAATCACATCAGGAACACCATCAGATTGCTACCCATAAATGTACTTCGCCATCATTTTCTTCTTCTCCTATTTATATGTCTTTATATTACAAAAATCAAGTTACCAACATTTAAAATGATATATTGTCGCCAAAAAGCACTGAGGCATAACACTGAATAATAAATTATTTGTGGTTGAAGGTTAAAGCCAAGTTTCAGAGATAGCAATGCTTTTGTTACTTGATACTCCTTTCAAACTGCAGCTGATGAAGGGAAGCTCACAAGTGACAAAAATTGACACCCTGCGAACACTATCAGGCTGCAGATGTACTGTAGAACCCCAAAGTACTATCAAGGGCAGATCAATGTTTTTGATAATTCACAAAATAATTTGGCTTTACATAATAGGTATAATGTTGTATGACTTCAAAAGCCACCCTTGCTGTCTGAACACATACATGAGAAGCTGGCCTGTGGCTGCTCCTGCCCTCACAGAAGCACAGTCTCCAGGAGGATCTGACTAAAGGGTCAGGCCAGATTTCATGGGTGATGGGCAGGAATCTTGCGATCCCATTTCTTCACTCATTTCCCCCAAAGAACCTCATGGCAGGGACAGTGTAAACCTCTGCAAAGTTGTGATTCTCACCCCTTGCCACTGTGAAGTTCAGGCCCAGCACTAAGGACACCAGAGCAGACAGATCAGGTCCTACCCTGGGGAAGAAGGTTAACCCTGACCTGTGGACGAAAGGGCCGGGCAAGCAGAACACAGCTTTGCAGCGATCCCAATGCTGCCTGTGTGCTACTACGCTTCCCACCGTGACCGCCATGGACTCAGCCTCTGCACTGTAAGCCAGCCCCAGTTAAACGTCTTCCTTTGTAAGAGACACTGTGTCATGGTGTCTCTTCACAGCAATAGAAACCCTAACTCAGACACCTGCCTAACAGTAAAGGCAGAAGTTGAGATAAATCCTTCTTTAAAGAATAAACTGGGGTATGTGTCCAGGAGCAGTATAACTGAGTCTTGAGGAAGCACTATTCCCAATTGTCTGATAAGGCTCCAGATTAATTTCCAAAGTGGCTGTACAAGTTTACATTCCCACCAGTAGTGGAGGAGGGTTCCTCTTTCTCCACCTCCTCTCCAGCATGTGCTGTCACTTGAGTTTTTGATCTTAGCCATTCTAATGGGTATAAGATAGAATCAGGGTTGTTTTCATTTGCATTTCCCTGATGACTAAGGATGTTGAGCATTTCTTTAAGTGTTTCTCTGCCATTCAATATTCCTCTGTTGAGAATTCTCTGTTTAGCTTTGTATTCCATTTTTTAATTGGATTGATTTAGTTTATTGGTGTTTAATTTCTTGAGTTCTTTATATATTTTGGATATTAGCCCTCTGTCAGATGTAGGGTTTGGGAAAGATCTTTTCCCAGTCTATAGACTGTCATTTTGTTCTATTGATAGTTTCCTTTGCTTCGCAGAAGCTTTTCAGTTTCATGAGGTCCCATTTATTAATTGTTGATCTTAGAGCCTGAGATGTTCTACCATACAACAAGGACATTTGCTCAGCTATGTCCATAGCAGCCTTATTTGTAATAGCCGGATTCTGGAAACAACCTAGATGTCCCTCAACTGAAGAATTGATACAGAAATTATGGCACAATTCCACAATTTACACAATGGAATACTACTCAGCTATTAAAAACAAGGAAATCATGAAATGTGCAGACAAATGGATGGAACTAGAAAAGATCATCCTGAGTGAGGTAACCCAGAAGCAGAAAGACATGCATGGAATATACTCACTTATAAGTGGATATTAGCCATATAGTACAGGATAACCAGACTACAATCCACAGACCAAAAGAAGATAAATAACAAGGAGGACCTAGAGAGGATGCTTAATTCTCATTCAGAAGGGCAGACGAAAGGGCAGAAGCAGTTGACGAAAGGGAACAGGATGGGAGCCCACCATAGATGTCCTCTGAAAGACTCCACCCAGCAGGGGAAGCAGATGCTAAGACTCATGGCCAAACTTTGGGCAGAGCACAGGGAGTCCCTAGGAAAGGGTGAGGGAATAAAAGGACCCAGAGTGGACAGGAGCACCATAAGCAGAGCAACACAGCCAACAAGTATGGGCCCATGGGGTCCTGCAGAGACTGATGCACCAACCAAGGACCATGCATGGAGAGGACCTAGACGCCCTGCTCAGATGTAGCAGATAGGCAGCTCAATCTCCATGTGGGTTACCTAGTAAGGGGACCAAGGGCTGTCTATGACACGGACTCTGAAGCCTTATCTTTGATCACTTCTGCCTGGTCGGGGGGGACTTGCCAGGACATGGAGAAAGAAGCTGCAGGCAGGCCTAATGAGACTTGATAGGCTGGGGTCAAATGGTAGAGGAGGAGGAATGCCCTTTCTGAGGATTAGGGGAGGGGCATAGGTCAGAAGAGGGAGGGAGGGTCGAACCAGAGGAGACAAGAGGGGAGGCTACAATGAGGATGTAAAGTGAATAAATTATAAAATATATTTAAATTTAAAAAAGAATAAACTGGGGTATGAATGAGTTGGCTTGGTGGGTAAAGATGCTTGTTATGTAGCCTTGAAATCTGATTTCATCTCTAGAACCCACATCAAGGTTGAGGGAGAGAATTGGCACCACAAAGGTGTCCCCTGACCTCCAAACATGTGATGTGGTATGCACACCCCTACATTCACGTGCTTGTATCCACAGACCAGAGACACATACACAAAGAGAGTCATACAACAGCCAGAAACAACCAATAAAATAAAGATTTCTTTTTAATAATGAATTGATTTGGGCACCACGGCACACACCTGTAATCCCAGCACTCAGGGAGGCAGAGGCAGGCCGATCTCTGTGAGTTTATGAGTTTGAGGCCAGCCTTGTCTACAAAGCAAGCCCAGGACAACCAAGCCTACACAGAGAAACTCTGTTTCAAAAAAAACCAATAGATAGATAGATAGATAGATAGATAGATAGATAGATAGATAGATAGATAGATAATGATGAATAAGAAAGGCATGCTAATTACAAAAAAGAGTGAGTATATTTTATCATCTATAGTTAAAGTGAGGAGCTAATGCCAGATCATACCTATGGGTTCTTCCAACTCTCTGGTCTTACAGAGAAGACGGGAAGTGACTCCACACCACAACACAGGCAGGCTGACAACAGGACAATCACCCTTGAAATAAGGCTGACTCTCACCGAGTGAAGGGACACATCCACTTGAACCTACATCCTTAAGAGTCTATTCTTAGTGAAGCTATAAAGTCATTAGAAAATGCCAAGTACTTCCAATAATAACAGGCGAGGACAGGGAGAAGGAGGGACGTACTATGTACTGTATAAACTGAATTCTGCTTATTTCCCATGAAAACTGCACTTTATTCTAGTTCTTTGGCTTCATGAAGGAAACATTTATCCTAAGATTCTTTGCCTCCTGGGGAATAAATACTGCAGATCCCCACATCCCTGTGTGCAATCATTTTTCCTTTTCATCCACCGCCTTTCAATCAAAGAGATGTTTAACTGCAGCTCAGTTGTGTTGATAAAGCCCATACTTATTTTGACTGATCAAGCCAATGCTTGTTTCTCCAGCCTGGGTCTGTGGGAACATCCTTGGGAATTCACAGAGAGGAGAAATTTATAATTTTATGTTTGAGGCCTAATGATATGCTTAAAAACGAAACAGTTCTAGGCTCGACTGGCTTTAAAAACTCCCTTATCTTGGAGCACTGCCTGGCAATTCTGAGGCCTGGTTTTATACTGCCTTAATCTTTAATGTACTGGTCAACACATCATACTTGCTCATCCCCAAATACCTAGCACCACAAACACCACCACCACTCAAAACATCGAACTCTTACCAAACCAGTCTTTTATAGTTTCCCTCTCCGTCTGAAAAAAACCTCAACATTAAAAGGTGTTTTCATCTGAATTAGGCTTCCATTTTCTCAAACTATATCACAGACTCTGATTGAATTGAATGCAAGGTAACAAATACCATATTAACCTAAATGGGTTTTCTTCTAACGAGCTGTGTTTAATACAATGTTGCCGCAGGCCAGCTGTGTCATCCAGAACCCTCATGGTCACATACCCAGAATGCAATTTTGATTTTCTTTACAGACTTTGCTAACCACTAGCACGTGGTCATACTTAATACCTGTCATTAAAATATCTTCTTTTGCTTCAAATGAGGTAAAACGATGACTTCTCTGACAAACACAAAGATGCCCGGTGGATTTCAGTGAGTCCACACATTAGTGAGAGAACTAGTAAGATGAATCAGTTTGAAGAAGAATTCTAAGTACCACCCATAGCCAGGCTGCCTGGAATCTGAAATGAACTTACAGATAAATGCAAAAATCGAGAGCCACAAGGCAAGAAACAATGATACAAGACACGATTCATTTGCATTTCTATGGATGAGAACTGTCTGCATTTGTATCGCTTGGTGACAACATACAGATCTGTAAACCTGCGCCAAGATAATGTGAGGCACAGACTACTCAGGGGACTGGGCTACACAGGAATCCCATGAAACCCCAGCATAGTCCAAACTGTTTGTAATTTGTTTCTATCACAACAAAGCCAAATTAATGCAAATTATAATTTATTACTCTAGGTAAGAGTGTAAGCTCTTTTTTTTTTTTTTTTCCCCAGGCTGGCCTTGAACTTGAAATCCAGCCAAAGATGGTGTTGAATTCCTTATCCTTTTGCCTCTACCCAGTCAAATTCTGGGAACAACAGGTATGCACAACTGTGTCTGGGTTGATCATGAATGGATATTCTACAACCTGTTTTTAGAACACTGTGTTATCCTAGAATGGGATATGAGGAACACACAAAGCTCCCACATAAGTAGTAATGACAGACCAAGCAACATCCAAGAAAGCCAAAGACATTCACCAAGGAGTTCTGGCAAAGTCAAGGCAGGCAATTAGCTGGAGCAATAGCCTATGCCTCCCCACCAACTGTGGTTATCTCAGGGGCAGATGCCCTGAGGTTGTCATTGTAGCTTCAGGGTTAGAACTCGATAGTCTGATGTGAGAAGGGCCCAGACTTCTTCAGTGGCTAGAAAGGAAATGGCCTGCAACATTAGAATGTATCTCTCAGCTCTGGCCAATACAGCTAATGCTATAGATGCCCCAGTGTCCACCTCAGGTAAACTAGCTTAGGTATTGCTACCCAGGGACTTCCTTTGTTATAAGGGGATGAGGTGGTTCAAATGAGAAGTCCCCTGAAGTCTCAGACATTTGATACTTGGTCTCAAATTGCTGCTACTGTTTGAAAGGCTTGAGAAGTATGGCCTTATTGGAGGAAATATTTCACTGGAGGCAGGCTTGAGATTAAAAACTGATGCCATTTTGAGTTCACTCTTCTTTTTTTTTTTTTGGACTTGAAGTTTAAGATGTGAGCCTTCAGCTTCCTGTTCTTACTGCTGTGCCTTTGTTCTGCCATCGTGGACTCTAGCCCTTGGCAACCATAAGCCCAAATGAACTCTTTCTTCTATAAGTTGCTTTGATTGTGGTGTTTTTACTACAGCAACAGAAAAATAATCAATACAAAGGTATTTACATAGCTGCTATTAGGACTGAGAGGCCTGTCCCCTAGTACCATAATCCTGGCATGCAACAGTGGAAGAAAAGCTTGGACCAATAGGATCAGAGAAGGAG
Organism: Psammomys obesus; assembly: GCF_907164565.1. NCBI lineage: Eukaryota > Metazoa > Chordata > Mammalia > Rodentia > Muridae > Psammomys > Psammomys obesus. The sequence continues at coordinate 28,193,692 of NW_026590062.1, forward strand.
AAGCTGTTCACAGACACAAAGCCAACCTCTACTTTTGCCCTGAGTTCTCCACACAAACACCAGAGTATCCCCCAGAAAATGGCACCCCAGTCTTTCTTAAAAACAGCTGGGCTAGCTCAACACAGACAAAAACAAAACCAGAACTGTAGCCAAGCCAAGCTGTCCACACTTGTGGTCAGCCTGATCTGAGATCCACACGCAGTTCTAAGAACACAGAGTCTTCCAGAAAAAGTTCAAACAGACAGTGGTTATGTAGAGGCGCCAGCTCTAATCCTCATGGACTCTATGAGCGCATGTCCCCATGAGTTATTGCTTTAGCAAATGAAAAGTGAGTTATGTCCCTTGGTCATTTCACCAGGGAAACTCTCCCAAGCTGCCAAAAAAATAAAACTATACAGGAAGGCTACAGGATGTCCCCACCAGAGACAAGACACAAGTTTTACTTCATAAATCAACCAGAAACCAAAAAAGGCAACCAACTGAAAAGGACCAGCTACATTGATAAAACATTTTCTTAATTCACCTCATTCTGGGTAATTGATTTTTTTTTTGTATTTCACGAACAAGTAATTTTTAATGTAAATAATAAACCCAGTTAACCGTGTATTCTTCTTGCATGTGGGATGACGAAGTTTTTATCTGAATTAATTAGGTGATTTTTCACTAATACAGATTGGTTGCTTTTACTTAAGCTTTGTTTTTAATAAAATTTCTCTCCATCCTTACCCTTGTTCCACCATTTAGATAAAACAGAAACCAGCGGAAGGGAGGGTGCATGCCCCATGTTTATTTCTTCAGAAAAGATGACCAATGGCAAATCTTACAGCTTCTATGAATGATATTCCCAGCTTCCCCTGGGTGGGAAGGTGGGGGTCCCTAGCCTTACTTAGAACATGCTTCTTATTTTATTTCTTGAACAAATAGTCAACCAATGTTATATGGGTTTTATTGTTACATAATATTAACACATTATAAGTTGAGCTTTAAAATATAAACCTAATGGCAGTGGGTAGAAAACTTGAGTTATGTTTTTCCAAAGGACCTCAATATCTGTCATTTAGAGGTTGAACAATCATCCTGGCCACAAGAAGAGGCTCTGGCCTCCCTTCCTCTCTGCTTTAACATCTCTAGCTTTCCCTTCCTACCTACGAGGATGGGAGAATGGAGTGGGGGGGACTAAATTAATTTCACATCCTACAATTTGTATGAAATATTGGAACTAAGAAGCCTTCTCATGAAACCTGAGCCTCAGTCCTCTTTTTTTATTATGATTTTACTTGGGGCACTTCATCTTCTCTTTCTGGAGTAGATATATTTTTCAGCTATTTTAAACTAAATTTTTATAAATTTCAATAATATGATTAAAAATAATGACTCAGTTTTACTATGCCCTCCATAGCAGAATCCAATTCCATGTGTGTCACCTTGCCTGGATCTTGGAGGCACACCTGAGCACATGAGCATGCCACCAGACAAACACACATATGATATACACATATATACATATATATCATACAGATAGAGTAAAGAAATATTATAGATATAATACTCCTAGAGGCAATAGGCTCTCATCACTATCTCCAGGTCTAGAAGGAAGACTTTAGCTGATGTTTGTATGTCACCTATCTCTTTCTTATTCCAATCATGATCCATAGAGCAGCAGCATGGCCATCACCTGGGCAGTGTCAGAGATACAGACTGCAGCTTTCAATCAGACATCCTCACCCAGAAATTTAGTTTTAACAGGATGCCCCACAGATTCACATGGCCAGGTGTACAAGACATGGGTCTCACGCAGACTCTGGATGTCCTCTCTTAGAAGGTCACTCAGTCTCTCTCAAGACCTCTCCAAAGTCTAGTACACAGTCTCCTGCAAGACCCTAGCAAGTCCTCTGGGATTTCCAGTGGTAGCTACTCAGCCACTGGGGAAAGCTGGGGACATGCCAAGGGTGGCCTCCTGGAGCCTAAGCGTTTCCACACAACAAAGCCATTAATTAAGAACAGCCGGGCTGCTGGCGAGGGAGCAGCCACTCTGGCGGTGTCTGCGCGGACTGGTGTGAGGTGTGAGAATCTGGGTAGCCTTAGATGTGACTCCGCCCGGTTGGTGTTGATTGTGTATGATTAATGATTTAAAGGAATAAAAAGAGAAAGGTCAACTTCTGAGTTCAAGACAGAGCAGCTACACAGGGAGTAATTAAGATACTTGTGTAAGCATGATTAATAAGCACATGCGGGCACTCTCAGCAGTAAACAAGATGCAAGCAGATGGTTAGCATGAAAAAGCCTTTTCCCTTTTTTCTTTCTCTCCTGAAAGCAATTTTTCAGTCGCTTGAAATTTGGCTTGTGAATCCTTTTCCTGCCCCCAAGTCCTTAAAAAAACTCATTATCTCCACAGTCTTGGGATAGGAAAGGTAGCAAACCTTTCTGTGCCCCTTCAGTCTCTGAAAAGAAAGGAAAAAACTCATAATTTTATTTTATTTTTACCAATGACTAGAGTATGCTTGTAAAATAGATGCAACGCGTCTTTGTTTCTCAGCACCTTTTATGTCAGACGTCCCCTGGATCGGAGAGCCTGACAAGGTGGTTCACTGAGGAGTCTTTTAACTCCCACCCACCACTCCTCCCCGCTGTCCATGATGGGCAGAACAGAGGCATCAGCTGTGGCATTCTGGAGAGTGCTGGCAGGCAGGTGTCAGAGCCGTCCGGCGGGCACCCCTCTCCAACACTAATCAGCCCCAGTGTTCTTTTACAATCCATATCTAATTCGCAAGTTTCATTCTTTCTGAAAAACAATTACTAGGTTTTGAAGTTCATTGTGCATTTACTCAACTGTCTCTTCACATTAACGTAAAGTGGGGACAAGGAAAAATAGAGTCAGCGGGGAAGGGACATCAAAAGACGCTAAGAGTGGATGAAGGCTTTATCTTAAGACTAATATAATTACAGATGTGTGCAATATTTTACAATAAATGGAACACAAAAGGTGTATCCTGTACCTTCAAGAGGGTGTGTGTGTGTGTATGTGTGTGTGCAGAGAGAAAGAAAAGCAGAAGTGAAGACACTCTGCCTACACACCCCTAAAAGGAAGGAGAAGAAAAGAAAAGGTCATTTATGATTTCAGAAAACAAAAAGATTTTCCAGAATCACCCAGGAAAGTATCTGTCTTGCTTGGCAAGCAAATAATAAGGCAATGACAGAGTGGGCAGTCTTAGCTTTCTCCCTCAAGAATGAAAGGGATAAGAGAGGGGGGAAAATGAAAAGGAAGAGTGTAAACAAAAGAGTGGAGGTAGAGCTGTTCAGGAGGGAAGAAAGTTAGAACTTTAAAAAATGGGAAACAAAACCATCAGCCTTAACGAAGAAGATACTGGCAATACTGTGCTCCTGAATTCTGTTCTTGAACTTCCTGAGGGGCAAAGCTGACAGCTCCTGGACTGTTCTCATTGCACAGGGCCACATGTGACACCCCTTACTCCCCATAATGTGTCATGTGCCTCCCAGGACCACCTTAGGAGATCAACCAGTCCCAGCATTCACCTATCTTCAGCTAGCCTCCTAGCAACCATCTTTCTTCCTGCCCCTACATCCTGGCCTGGTGACCTTCTTCAACCGTGGCAGACAATTTGGGCTCCCAGCCTGAGACTATGTTGCTCAGGTCCACATGCTTCCAAGACCACAAAGGTCTAAAAGCAGTGGCTCTTAGGAACAAGCATGGGGCTTGGAGAACAGGCGACTGCCTATCTCTCCTTCACAATCACCAGCAAAAAAAGGGGTATCCTAAAATTCCCCCACAGAGAAAATTCTAGCACAATCACATGATACATGACCTCCCATCTCACTTTTATTCTGAAGTGCCGATGAAGTGCACTTCATTTCCCAGACCCACTTGGCTTCAGGAGCTCCTGCTTCCCTAGAACTTGGGTTCCACAGAACATGAAGCGCACTGCCCATTTCAAAATGTTTTATTCTTTGAGAGTAGCGACAACGCTCCCTCATCTTTCCACTTCCTTGGCCTGAGCACAGCAAGCTTACAAGATTATCTTTCGGAGGTCTAGCTGCTATCCTTTGATTCATCTTTTTTTTTCACCAGCCTGCCCCGCCTTCCATATTTTCACATTCTCTTTGAACTCTGGAAGCCACTGTAGAGCTCAGGGGAGACTCTCTTTCCCACAACACAAAGGGAAGTGGGCTTTGCATGCTCCTTCTAATTCACCTTCAAAGACACTGGGGGTTTTCCCACTTACCCCACAGTAGCAGGAAGGGTAGCCTGTAGGCAGTCTTTCTGTCCAGATACTGTGTGGCTACTGTTTTCATGCACTCCAGGTTAAATGGAAGTTTGGGGAAATAATATTTTTTAAAAAAGTCTAAACACAGTTGAACAGACAGAAGAGGAGAAGGAGCCCCCCGACTGTTGGGCATGGGGCATATCCCTTACTCATATCACTCTCTCAGGATGTACAGGTCAAAAGAACTGAGGCAGAGGTAGGGAACACACTTTAATGGACCCCAGGAGCCAGGCAAACAAGAGAGAAAAAAATGTGTCCTTTTCTTTCTGCTTTTTGTTGGTTGGTTTATTTGTTTTCTTTTTATGTGCTATGCTCTGCTTTGTTTTGGTGTATAACAGGGTCTCTTTTGCCACAGTCAGACTTGGAACTCAGTAAGCATCCAAGACTAGCCTTAAACTTCTAGCCGTGTGGAATGCTAGGATGACAAGCGTGAGGCACCACACCCTTGTTTACTGGGCTCCTTGTCTAATCTTAGGATCATTTCCCTGAACTTACCTTGCTTAACTGACTCCTCAGGCTTCTGTGATGCTCCCCACTCGGCTTGTAGCCCAACACTAACACTAGGCAAATGATACTTAATGCTCCTTCCCTGGTCTACTACATTGAAGCTGTACAGCTTGCCTAGTCTACTACATTGAAGCCGTGCCAAGAAGTAGATACATTTCTGCTACCATTTTACAGATGAGAAAAGTGGAAAAAAAGAAACAGTCAAGGAACCTCCCGAAGGTCACACGGCTGGAGCATGGGAGCTCCTGGTCTTCACACGGCTGGAGCATGGGAGCTCCTGGTC
>NW_026590062.1:28198774-28253842 GCF_907164565.1 Psammomys obesus
GGGAGCTCCTGGTCTTCACACGGCTGGAGCATGGGAGCTCCTGGTCTCAGTTCTAGGGTGGACTTTGCAGGCAGTCACTCTCTGCTGTCTTAGTGCTTCCACAGCACATGTGCCCAGCAAACTTCCCCCAAGCTCACCTTCCATTCTGCTCCCTAGCCTCCTCCTAGCCTCAACGTAAGTGTCCCAGCCGGAAAACCTTTATGACCACTCTGAACACCACCGTCCTCACCTGTGCACCCCTTGTCCAGCTGACTGCTAGCACACACATTCTTTCGATTTGCACCATGGTTTTCAATACATGGGTCACTTTGCCTCCTTGACCAAAATGTGAACTCCATGAATCTCTAAATACCTGCTAACAATGCCCTGCGAAAAATATATGCTAATAAAAATAGTAAAATAGCATATATAAATAAATCATGAAAAATAAATAGAAGGTACTAGAAGGCCAAATAAATGAGTGGCATCCTCCTGCTGCTACCCAGTGACTTGATAGAGACAGGCTGTCCGAGGCAGTACAGTTACCCAGAACAGTTTCTTCCTCACTCCCTTCCTCTGGAGGCCAACCTTCCATATTATCATCTCTCAGCCTGGCCCACAAATGAAATAACGAGATGCTTAATTTTACACAACCCATTAAGCTACTTTAAAGACTTCAATGTTCCCCAAATGTAGTTAAATATATGAACTTGCACTTAGCGCTGTCAACAACGCATTGACGATTTGTTTTATAGTTGCATGTTAATCTGCAATCTGTTTAATGCAGTCCAATACATTATTTGGGATGATTATGTATAACTTTAAGTCCTAGACTATGAAATATAAAGTTTTAGGATTAAAACTCTAATCTTTTTGTGGGGGAGATGCCTGACTCACAAAATCTGTGACTAAGGGTCTCTAAGTATAAAAGGTAGTGGCCCCACCACTGGTCACCTGTCACTAGGAAATGTTCTGACGACAAGCTGGTACTGGAGTATGGAAAAGGGGTAGAGGGGTGAGGAACTTCTTGGGGCTGAGAAGATGACTCAGTGAGCAAAGCTCTTTTTGTTTGAGTGTTAGGACCTGACTTCAGATCCTGAATACCCACATAAAAAGCTAGACAAGGTAGTTCACACCTTTAACCCCAGGATTTGGGAAGCAAAGACAACTGGGTCCCTGGGGCTTGCTGGCTAGCCAGTGTAGCTATAGTTCAATGAGAGATTCATCGCAAAAAATAGAGATATAGAGAGTGAAAGGAGAAAAAATAAATTGAACTCTGATATTGAACTCTGGCTTACATGTGAACTCACATGCACACGCACACACACACACACACACACACACACACACGAGCATGCACACATATACACACTTTCTTGTCTCCAGCTAAAGATTCACTCAGAACCATGGCTTGCTGTCTTCTCTTGCTTGAGTCCTTAGGAAGAGAATGGGAACAGCAATGATAGCTCACAGAATGCAACCAGATGAAGCTAATGTTTTCTGCTCTTCCCATTTCTAAGGTGAAGAAACCAAAGTCCCGTGGGCGAGCCTGTCAAAAGATGGTGACATGAAGGAACTCTGGGAGGGACAGTAATGATGGGCAGCATGAAGGAGAGAGCCTGGAAACAGACCATAAGTGGAGATGAGAGACTCCGGCAACACACCACACCTGAACCAATTCACACAGCAGTGCTGTTTGGTAGAATATGTCACCTGTCAATAAGCCTCCACCACAAAGCCCAAGCCCTACCTTCTCCCTGCCTGTATCAGCAACAGGCACTCTGAAAAGAGACATCTGCCACCCTTCTATGCTCCACTCTCTGAGTCCTGCCAGGAGCCCAGGTTCTGGTTCACTGTGGAAGATTCCAGTACCAGGGCGATACCATGAGACTGCCTTGGCTTACCCATACCTGAACACAGATAGCCTTGACAAGTCTTCAGCCAAGCAAGAGGCCCTCAGAACCCTGAAGTGAGCAGGTGGATCTCAAGGACATGAGTCATTGGTCTCAACATGATCAAGTACACAGTAGCCTGGCTAGAAAGATAACAGCAAGAATAATTAAAGCAAGGAAGGGGGCTACAGCCAGGATACAAAGTGAATAAATTGTAATAAACAAATAATTAATAATAATAATAAAGAAAGGTAAATATAAAAAATGTATAGCTTGAAAAAAGAATAATTAAAGCAAAAAGACAGAATAGTCACTGCCTTATAACAATTTCACAGAAGATAGAAAAAAAATGGTCAAGGGAATGGTTAACCTCTGACAGAATGCTGTGGAAGCCTTTATCAGTTGCAGTTCGCCACTTGGAAATGATGCATCCTTCAGAAGCACCCAAACCCTTAGAGAAGAACGGTGATGGCATGAATGTGCTGTCTGCTCTCCATGCTGATGTACAGGAGACTGCAGACTGTCAAAGTGCTTTCAGTTATAATAGGAAATGTACAGAGTTGCCTTTGCTTGCTTTGACAGCCATGGAAAGAGATTTATCAGTTACCTGTACCTGTTAAAGTGTCGAAGCCTTCCACGGAGAAGTTGATTCTAGCCCAGTTCCAATATGATTAATGTTTTTGTGATTGCACACACACACACACACACACACACACACACTCACACACGAGAGAGAGAGAGAGAGAGAGAGAGAGAGAGAGAGCAAGACAGACTCTTGGAATATTTCTCCTCCCTGGCTCTGAGGGAAGGAGTTTGGGAAGTTTAGTACAGCTGCCAAGAGTCTCTGTGACTGATGTGACATCATTTATAAGAAACCTACCAACAACTAGAGCAAAGTTAATTTAACTGTTTAGCATCCCAAAAAAGAAGAGTGTCACTTGACTTAAAACAGGGACAGTGTAACTTCTAGGCACTGAATGGAAAGAGCCTTTTTGTAGTTCCCATTCTTGTCTTCTTCTCAAATACAGGCTTTCCTCATTCTTACTCTAACTGCTTTGAGTATATGAAATGCCCCCTCTCTTCCCTGAGAGGTCTCTGTCAGATGTCTTGCCAATCTTTCTTCAAGCTGCACTGAAATGGGCAGTTCATGTCCAGGCATAACCTAAGGCTTAGCTTTACTTTTTCTGTTAAATACACCAAAGAGACACAAGCTGGTCAGTCTTTATCATAGTAAACGGTTCATAAGTCAAGAGGAGGAGACAAGGACAGGGAGGAGAGAAAGAAACACAACCTATGAAATAACATAAGTAGCAATGCAAGTGGAAGTCCCGCTTACAGAGATGGGGGCTGCACTTGTGTATTCCTCCTCCTGATTTTGTCTTAAAGTTCCAAGAGGACCCTTAGGTTAGCTAATGTCAATATACTGCCAGGTGGGAAGTAGTCACGGTCTAGATTCGACTTACATGACAATGGTGAACCAACTTGTCCAAGGAACATTCTAAGAAGATACATACAAGATCTCCAACATATAAATAAGGCTTAGCAATGCTAAGATGACAATGTGTCTTCCCCATCCAGAAAGTGGAGCCTTCAGCCATATCTTCTTAAACCCATCTAATCCCTAAGAACAATTACTGCAGAGCCAGACAAAAACTCTTTCAGCCAAAGCCCTGCTTTCCAGCTTTCTGTTAACCATATATACTTCAGTCAAAAAGAGACACCACGATGGGAACTCCTCTCATCACAGAGGGGAGCACACTGGCCGCTGCAGAGGAACTGTCCTTGCAATGATAATCTGGGCCCTCAGACTCCAAACTGCGAACATTAGACAACAATAAACTTCTTCAGGAACTTTAAGACACCTGCGTTACAGAGTTCTGGAGAAACTGCTAGGGCAGAAAGGAATGATAGGGTCTTTTTTTTTTTCCCAAAATGTGTTTCTATTTTAAGCTTCCAAGTCTTCGAAGCAGAAGCACAGACAAATATCCATGGACTTGAGGCATAAGGAGGTACATTTTTTCACACTCCAAAATAAAATACTTGGTGCTAAAATTCCAAGAATGCAAAAGAAACTCTCTAAAATATGAGGGAGGGGTGGGAAGACAGTTCACTCAATAAGGTGCTGGCCTCACAAACAGAAAGCCCCAATTGCACACCTGTAAGCCCAGCACTGGGCAGGTAAAGCAGGGGAATTCCTGTGCGTGCTCCACAGGCGAGTTCTCCTGAGGATGATACCTGTTGTCTTCTGGCTTCCGACCTGTGAGGTGGCTCGCACAGGCACACACACAAACTCTCCTAGGGAGGAGAACTCGCATTACTTACACTGTGTCAATTGAAGAATGAATGTTTACCTGGCCAATCCCAACCTCCTCCACTTCCACTTGATTCTTTGGCTAAGGAAAAATGTAAACAACTTTACCTCAGATTTATTTTAGCTTCCTCTTCTATCAGATACAAACAGACCTCCACTTACGCAAGAGAAAACCAGGAAATGAGGAATGTGATTTGTCCTTCTGAAAACTACACCCTCACCCATCACCTCAAGTGGCAATTAGCAGTTTTGGTAGTACATCCTAGGAAGGCTAATAAGTCAATGGGATAGGAGACAGGCTTTTCCCTTCACACTCCCACCCGAACCTTAAAAGAAGACTGAAAACGAACGAATGTGAGTTCAGCTCAATCCAGACGCTGCTGTTTATCTTCACCTGGAGTAGGAAGGAAAGAAGAGTCCAACAGTTCAGCAATGTCCCCAAAATATACTTTGCTTCATTCCTATTCTTGGCTTAAACAGCTTGGAGTCCATTAGAAGAGGGCAGCTCTGAGCAGTCGCCTCCTGTGCCTGCCTGCTCTTAAAGGGAAATACCCTGAGCCCAGAGCCGCCTTGAGTTCAGGGCTAGCCTGAAAAGATAGAGCATACCTGTGCATGGCCCTGACTCAGCACTCACCAGAAAAGTGAGCATTCAAAGTGCTCAGAATGTTTGTCCAAATACTTTCTCAAGGTGCATGAAAACTCTGAGCCAACAAATGAGCCATGTGGTGACCTGCCTTGGGGGACAGTGATCAAAGTGATCACAGTGAACTGTACTCCCACAATGTATTTTGGATCTTGGATAAATAAAAGGAAGATGAGGGAGGTAGAGAAAGAAGAGGAAAAGGAGAAAGGGGAAGTCAGGAGGTGGGTGGGAGTCAAAGCATCTCCCAGAGATTCTCTGAAAAAGAATTTACCAGAAGACTTCAACAGAGGACAACTGACTATACATTCTACCAGAAGCAGAGTCCTAGTTAAAGATGAAATGAGGTAAGGAGGCTCACCACCTCAGAGCAGAGGCTTAATGTTTCGCAGAATTATTCACAAGCAGCTCTGAGGAGAAGCAGGTTTTCAGACAAGAGTCCTGGAAGCCTGGGAAGTAGAAAGGCCACCAGCTAGTTCCCAGCTAAGTTTATCTGCCCTGGCAGCTCTTGTCTTGACCTGGCAGAAGTCTAGCATGCACACGGTGAACATAAAGATAACCACAATGGCTACACAACCCCATCCACTCTCCAAAGGTCAGGAGGATTGAGCATTTTGCTTCAGTGCCTCCACTAATCCAGAGACACGCCAATCTACTTACTGCTCTGCCACATCAGGAGGTTCGGATTTTCCTTATCGAGGGATGTCGGGTTTGCTTTGTCAGAACTTGGTGATTATTAACACAAGGCTGAGTACCCATAGCTGCAATGAATTTTTTCAAATTATCTGGGCCTTGCATGCCCGGAAAAAGGGATGAGACTAACAAGATGGTGGTAACTATTGTTGGACAACATTCTACTCTGAGAACATAAAAGCCACATGGTGGAGCATTGAGAAATTAAATTCATGGCCTGGAAAACAAGCCAAGATTAAAAAATGTCATGTTGATACAGTATGTGCTCTTGAGAGTGAGGGGGAAAAGCTGTCAGCAACTGGATTGATTATATTTTCATAGTATCACAGCGAGATGGAGGTGGGCAAGGGTTGAGTGTATCATGCCCTTTGGTGCTGTGGGGGAGGGGCTCACACCATAGCTTTCATCAAAATTCTATGTATGAGAAAAACCCACCATCACGCAGCTCAAAAACCTCCATCATAGAGGCCTACAGCAACTCTCCCCATGGAAGGCTGGGCAGAATAAGGTTGTCCTCGGCTTCCATTGGGGCTGCAGAAAGTGCTGTATGCAGCAGCAAGGCTCTTTATTGACAGGCAACCTGGAAGGACGCACTCCTATGAGCCGTTCTCTGGATCCTCCATGGTCCTCACAAAGGCAACCAGAGGCTATGAGGAGCCAATGTTTCTCCTAGAGTTCAAAGAATAGACACAAGAATGAGTTTATTTCAAGAGACCATGAGACTTCCTAGCAACTAACTTCCAACTGCTTCCCAGTCAGGATGAAACTGGAAGAAATCCCCAAGAAGGAAAAGCCCTAACTACTTATCATAGTATGAGGGACACTGCCTTCACATGAGGGGCAATGCCTTCACATATAAGGCCATGCTCTGTCCAAGGTCTGCAGAAGCAGACTTCTCCATGAGGCCAGGTCTGGGGCTTCCAGATTTACCCCCAGCTTACTAGTATGTGAAGCATAGCACACACCTGGTACATACAAACACACAGTTGTTCCTGAGAGGTGTGTGCTGTCCTTTGCTGTATAGCAACATTTTGTACACAGAACACAAAAACCATCTGTGGAAATATCTACAAAGGAAAGCAGAGGGAAGAGCCAGAACTTTCGAGAGGTGACACAAAACAACGTCAAATATATATACATATATATAATCTTGGATGAAATGATGGAGATGACAATCAGGGCTGAGTCAATATTGTTTTTCTCACTTCACAACAATGTAAAAGACACAAAAGGGTTGCCCTCCCCTAAAGACAGACAGGCTGCTCTTTGATGTGTAACAGCCACATACACGACTGAGGACCATCCTTCCTGGCCCTGTTTGCCCACCACAGGGGCTCACCCTTTGACCATAGCCTCACCTCTGGGCTGACCTCCAGTCTACCATGTACTGAACCAAAAAGGGTCATGTGAGGGTCATGAAGGTGGTGGCCTTATACTCACTAGGAATTTGAACCCACTGGTCAGCAAAGCCACCCTCCCCGCTTCCTTTCCTCCCAAAGAGCAAAAATACCATTTCAAGTTTGTTTTCTGCTTTTTTTTTTCAATTGTCAACATTACTGCCTTCCCCCCCCCTTTTTTTTTCCAGTGAGAGAAAAAAAAAAAAAAAGCAGAGAGGAACTGTGATTTGGTCTGGGATTCTAGCTAAGTCTAGAACCCATGTACCAATTCCCTCCTCAGGAGACTACTCATAACCTTTTAATTAAAAAATATACATTAATTTTATGGGGAAGATAAAAAGTAATTGAGTTATTAGTGAGATAGAATAGAGAGCCCAGAAATACACTGTTGGATATATGATCAAATGACTTCCACAAGAGGAGACCCTTCACCAGAAACTGAATGGTCATGCCAATAAATTGTGCTGAGAAAGCTGGACCCTTACCTCCTACCTTACGCAAAAATCAGATCAAAATAGATCAGCTTTCTTCTAATCTTGAGAAGAAAATACAGGAGAAAAGTTTCCTAATATTGTAAGAGGCAAAGATTTCTTGGCTATGACATCAAAACCATAGGCAACAGAAAAGGAAAAATTGGACTTTTACCAAAATCAAGTTTGCATATCTAGTGTGGTAGATATATTGGTAGATAAAGTAAAAAGTAATCCACAGAATGGGAGAAAAGACTTGCAAAACCTTCGTGTGATGTGGGGTTAATACTCAGAATATATAACGGGCTCAAAGTTCAGCAATAGCAGAAACAGAACGCAAATCAAAGCCAGGACAAAGGACTCAACCAAAGAAAGTCTTCAGGCAATAAGCCCACGGAACGGTGCTCAGCTCACTGTTCATTACAGAAACGTAACTGGGAATTACTAAATGGCCATCTTGAATTTAGTTTTTTGGTAGTTTTGTTTGTTTAATTAATAAAGAGGGTGGAGAAATGACTCCACAGTTAAGAGAGCCTCCGGCTGGCTCTTCTAGAGGACCTGAATTCTCTTCCTCTCATGCATGTTGGCAGCTCTCAGCAGCCTGTGACTCCAGCCCCAGGTGACTACACACCCTCTTCTGGTTTCTGAGGGAAGTCACACAGACATGGCATACACTCACAAAAACACACACATCCATCACAGAGAAATAGGTCTTTATTATAACATCGAAAACATTAAGGATATGAATTAATTGTAATTTTTAAATACTTTGGTAGCTGTGTAAACATGAACAGGTATAACAAAAAAAGTATGATGGGGGTCTCAAAAAATTAAAAATACAATTACAGTATGATCCAGCAACTTTTTCCTGTTGCTCAGTTCACTTTCTCTCTTTTTTAATATTTATTTTAAATTTTTTCATACAATATATTTTGATCATCTATCTTCTTTTCTCTCTTCTAACTCTTCTAAATCCTACCAGCCCAAAGTCATGTTCTTTCTCTCTCTCAAAAAAAAAGTAAAAATCAAAACAGCAAAATTGAAAAAAAGACAGAAAAGTAAAAAGAAAAAAATCAGTAAGACGGGGGAAAGCACATGGAGTCCATTTTGTGTTGGCCAACTACTCCTGGGCATGGGGACTGCCCCCGGCTGTGATGGAAACACAGCACAGTGAGACTCCACCTGAGACTCCACCGGAGAAAGCCGATTTTCCCTTTCCCAGGAAGTAGCTTCTTGGTTAGGGGCAGGACTTGGTCTCTGTGCTGGGATTTTGTCTGGTTTGAACCTGTGCAGTCTTGTGAGTGCTGTCTCAGTCTCTGTGGGTTCATATATGATTCAGTCATATATGAACTGGAAGATGTTGTTTTCTTGGAGTCATCCACCACCTCTGGCTCTTAGAATTTTCCCACCTCATCTTCTGCAGAGATCCCTGAGCCCCCTTTAGGGTTGACTATTTCAAACTCTCCTACTTTCTGCACATTGTTGGGCAATTCTGCTTCCAGATAATCACCACAAAAGAACCAAAAGCAGAGGTTTCTGTACCTGGATAAAAGCAACATTATTCAAATGAGCTGAAGTCAAACCCACCCTAAGTGTTTATTGGCCAGATAAGCACAGTGGGTTTGCACGTTTAGATACATCATCGGTAAGAGTCAAAAACTACTGATGGAGACTGGAAAAGTGACTCGGGGTTAAGAACAGGGTTTGCTGTTTTTGCAAGGGACCACAATCTAAATCCCAGCATGCATATTGGAGAGCTCACAACTATCTGCAACTCCAGCTCCAAGGGATACAACACCCTCTTCAGGTACCCATATAGACAGACAAAAAAAAAAATATAGGCATACATACACACAAAAATAAACATTTAAAATCGTTAACTACATATTGACAATCCAGATGACTGTTAGCAGATAAACAGTACTGATGAGACACTTGCACATCCACAGTCAAAGTCACAAAACCAATGGGTGGAGGCAACCCTAGTGTCCAGTGACGGACATGTTGAGGAGGTTAAATGAGATGCTCAAGTGCAAAAGAGAATTATTACTGTCAAAAGGGCAAGAAATTCCAAAACAAGATATCACATGATTGAAACTTAATGGTACTATGCTAAGTGAAAGAAGCCAGATACAAAAGGACATATAGGCTGTGCAGTTCACAAGATTATATATATTATATATATATATATATTATATATATATTATATATATATATATTATATATATTCCAAGATTATATAGCTCTGTGTTATAGAATCAAGTTCAGAGATACAGAAAAGAGCATGATGGTGGATGCTAAAGAAGAGGGAGACATGATGAATTACTGATTAATGGTTTCTAAGTTTCAGTTCTATAAAGAAAGCAAAAAAAAAAAAAAGGTATAACTGGTAACGTGGCACAAAGCATGAGGACTCACAGCCACTGAGCTATATAATTTAAATAGCTATATTTTTTTTAATTGGGTTATATAGGACCACAGCCTTCTTATATAGGAAAGAAAAGAACAGTCACTTGTGCTGCCCCAGCCCTGGAAGGTCCAGCCATTAGCCACCTAGAACATCTAGCTTCTTCCTCTGTAAAATGACCACATATCCACCACCCAAAAGAGACAGCGTACCAGGGAGTCCCAGGTGTCACCCAGAACACATATTAGGCCTTCAAAAAATCTTAGTTACCTGCTCCTTCCCTAGAGCAAATGCTTTCTGTTCCCAACTTGGGGAAGTAAAAGTTCTTTCTTTCATAATTGTCAGGTTTACTGTGAAATAATTGGCAGCTTTCTTTGGTTTTAGGATTGTTCTGTATGTTTGGCATAGGAAGGCTCCAGAGCCTCTGTAGGCCTTGATGGCCAGATAATGAGACTGTAGTTCTGCTAACATCCCCACATAGGCCAGAACAGAGGCCCACGTGGCTGAATATTTCATATGTGGAGCAGCAGAAACCTGAATGAAAATAACAAATTTCTGTTACCATCCCCTATACCAGCTCTTCTTAAAGAGCCCAAATAGGACAGGAGGCAGGAATATTTTTGCCTGAATGTTCTTTGGTTTTCTTTGATTTTCTCTGAAGGTAACTTAACTCCATGAACCAGCCTGAGCTGAGGGGAGATTTCCAGTACCCTAAGTGGTGACAGTATAACCAAATGAGAAGTATCCACCTCAGAGACAGTCTTGATGAGGCCCTGGCTCTACCACTTATGAAGATCCAGGGTGAGTTAATGCATATCACGACGCAATTGAGGCCAGAACAACCATGTACCATAATCTAGATATCAGCAGGCTCCTAATTCGATCCCTCAACCTCAGCAAGTGAACTAGCCAAAGTCATGTTTCCTTTCTGAGAGTCTAACATCTAACATCGAGACAAGGGGACAATGCTGTCATTTCAGCACCCCATCTTCAGGCAAACACCATCCGTGAGCCCCAGGACTTTCATGCATTTCCCGATTCTCAGGTTGGTAGAAAAGAAAAAAAAATGATAAAAGAAGGGATGAGGGACAGAGAGAGGGAAAATAACAGTGATAGGAGACGAGCCAGCTTGATCTTTTTCCTGTCTGATTCCCACTGACCAGGAGAACCAGTTGTTCTCAGTTCTATGAGACAGCTCAGAGTGGTTATAAACCCTCTATTTATGCTTAAGCTATACTGGCTAGTGTCAGTAAGAATACAACCAAGACACAAATCCCAAAGCACAACTGTCTCCGAGGTACGCTATGTCCTTTTTCTCTACTTGCTACCATTCTATCTTCTCTGTCTGTGCAGCAAAGGCCGGTGGCAAGGCCATGCACTGCTCCACTCATTTGACTCATCCCCGGAAACATGGTTCCCCTTCTCCTCAGACTTCTCATGGTCCTCTCAGACCCCCTCCTTCAGAGGAGCCTGGTCCTCAAACCCAAACACACATGCGCACAAGTACCGCCATACCACATCTGTCTTGGCTAGTTACGAAAATCCTGGCATTGCAAACATAAGAGTTGGCACATCCCTCCTGCTGGGTCCCCAGCCTGTGAGTCCTCATGGCCTCCTTCATGGAGCTGGAAACGGTCCACTAATGACTTCCATAACAGCCAAAGACATTTGCAACAATAGCACATGAAAATCTTTAGGGTCTTAAAAAAGAATGGACGTGGCTGCAAGTGTTCCAGCTCAAAGTCATTGTCTTCACAGACTGCCTGGAGATATATTTCCTATGACTTGTTGCAGCTAGTGAAGAGGGAGTGAGGAGAGGAGGCAAGTGAGGCCCCAGCAAAGTCTGGCAGCCAGCACTGGGGAGGTCCTAGGGAAAAAGAGGCTCCGGGCAAACTCCATCTCCCTCATCTGCATGGTGACGACCGGCCAAGTTTGCTTCTGAGCTGTGAGAAGGACCAATTAATTTATCAATCTGCACCTCTTTCTGCCACAACATATTTCTCTCTTGCCAACAAAAAAATGTGTCCATTATCAGGCAGGTCCCTGTCCTCCTAAGCAGCCCGTGCGGCTGTATAATTACACTTCTTCCCTTGACAACTTGCATGATTGTTTTCCTAACAGTATATTACTTCGTTAGTACTTTCCAATATACGTTATTTTTAAACTGTCACTTTTGCCCAACTCATCCCAATTCGCACTCGTCTGTTTATCATAACAATCATTAATAACTGTCAGTCCACGCCATCAAGGCAACGAACTCACTCCCTCATTAGCATGTCCTAGCATTTGTTCCGTAGAGGGGGCTGATTATTTTTTACAACAGGCCAAGCCAATTACTTTAGTGAAATGGAATCACATTAATCAATTCTTAACAAGGTGGCAAATTTAAAGATATCAGATTGCAAAAGACAGCATAACTAATATGTCAGTGTCAGGGGGAGCATGGAGGTGTGCAGCAGCAACACTAAATATATCTCTTCATGGAGGCCACATGAATTTTGACGTTTCATATGATCTGACAACTACCAAAGTGATATTGTAAAAAGGCAGGAGACCAGTGCTGCATGGCTTTGAGATGACTTTTGTAGATTCTGGCAAGGGCAGCTTGGGCAGAGGCGGGGGAGGTGGGAGAGGGAAGGGAGAGTGGTGGCCGCGCCTATCCTGGCTGGCAGACGGCAGTTGATCGTGTCTCTCCGTGCCAAGGCATTTTCTTTTACACTTTAAATGATGATAGTCATCCATCACCGCCTGACAACTGCATCAAAACCAGCTGCAAAACATGCAAAGCCCAGCAGTCTAAAATATGCTGACACAACCAAGAGGAAAACAGACTTAAAATATATATATTTATGTAGTCTGTAGGAAAGGGATGTGCGGGAGGGGACTGAGGCAGGGGTGGGGTGCAGGGGGTAGTGGGGGATGAGGGCCACTAAACATTCAGGAGGGCAGAAAGGGCGAGGGAAGACACAGAGCAGTGAAGGACAGGGGCTGAAAAATGAAAGAGAGAACAAAGAGAAAGAATGAGAAAAGAGACAAAGATAAATAGGGAAACCAAGCGAGGGGGATGATGGATGGGACCAGGGACAAGAGAGGAAGCCGGGTAGATGGGAAAGCAAGGCGCAGGAACACCTACAGGTCACTGCCAGTCTTGCAAGCTTCCCCAGAGTAGCTCTCCAGTTTGATCTCCGACCTCTAGCCCCCAGCCAGGGCTTGGTGCAGAAGCTTTCTTATCTCCTTCCAGAAGACACAAGATCCCATCCTAGGTTTCTCCTGCCTGCCTCTGCCTCAGGACTTCATTTTAAATAGGCTTTTTACCCAGTGTTCTTCACCCTAGGGGATTCTGGCAACCCATAACATCATGCCCCAATGTAATATGCCACAGGGCACCTGCATATCCAGGTTACCCAACATTCCTTGGTCCTCCCCCACCTTCATCTCTTGTACCAGCACAAGCCAGGTCAAACCTCTGCCTTGATACTTAGGAGCTGAGTGACCTTTAGTATGTTGCTAGCCCTTTCCAAGTCTCCACTCCCTCATCTCTAATAACGAGGGAGAGATGGCTTATGAGCTCAAGGGGTATTACTAAGAAAAAAAAAATAACATACAAGAAGTACCTGGAAAGAAGTCTGACTCACATGTAGGAGTCATTCCCAAGAGCAGCCCTGTGTTTATTCACCTTTTCAGCCTGTACCAAGGGCATGAATCCTAGGATTCTGTGAAAATGAGCTGAGGTACAGCCCTTTGAACTTCTCACTTAAGGGGTTTACGCCCTTCTCAAGACTCTTCACTCACATGCTTAATAAGCCAGAGAGCAGGGCAGAAGATGCCCCAAATGATTTGCAAGCCTTTGCAGGACAAGCCAGCATGCAGGGACCACTGTGCTACTGCTAGTATATCTTTTGCTAGACCCACAACCCAACTGTTCAGCCAATCCTACTGTGATTGTATTTAATGAAGCCTGTTTGTTTATTTGCTTACTTATTCCAAAGAAGCCCAGAACCAGGTACCCCAGGCTGGCAAAGGCCCACTGTATAATGTGATTAGATTCAGTTATATCATACAGTTCATGAAATTGTGCCATGATTCATTTTTACAACTTAAATAGCTATTTGGTTGGGTTGCCAGGTTGAACGTGATGAATGTGTATGATAAAACAGAACAAAGAAAAGGGCCAGCGCCTGTAAACTGAAACATTAGTCAGTGTGTTAACCCCTTCTAGACTCAGTGGTGACACATCCTGGGACATCTACCCCATGGCCATCCTTCTCCAAACTTCCAAATCTGGTTGTGAGTTGTACCACTACCAAAAATGATGCTTTGACCTTCTCCCAGAAGGAGACAGTCATCCATTTGGTCCCAATCTCTATCTCAAGACAATGCTCAGCCACAAATAGTCACTCATCCTATTTCAAAGTTTTATTCATTCCCCAGATCTACAACTAGTCCTGAACTGCACATGTCAAAAACTCAACTCAGTCTACACAGACACTGGCAGCAATGGAGCTAGGATACTGGCATATGACTTTATTACTTACAAGTCACAGGGATGAAGCTGGACTAATAAGGCATTGCCTTAGCTTAAAGCTTTGGTAGAAATTTGTGGGAATATGTGAGATTTGCATCATTCATCTGTGGTATGTTACATGTTGCCTAAGAGCTGAGTTTCCATTGTTCAGGTCACTTTTCAAATGGCACCCTAAAGTAGTCTCTAATAAAGTACACTACCACTTTGAAAATCATGTTGGGTTTAAATGAGAAAGAATCACATAATTTTTATGTTAGAAGTGTTCTTCTCAATTAACTTCACTTCCAGCTCATTTCTCTTCATTTCACAGCAAAGCAATATGGGCATATGCTCTAAATATGGCTACAACTTCATTCCCATCAATACACCCTTCTGCTGTGAACTGCCCCTGTCCTCCTCCCCTAGATAATATGTGTTACTATCACCAACAGAGCACTGACAAATTGCACTGTGAGGCTTCTGGGGCTCGGGAACAAAGCTATGTGGCTGTTTTCTTGGTCCCTGCAACACTGGCATTTGAAGCCCTGGTTCACCATAAGAAAAGCCCTACTCCCCTGAGGTGGCCACACAGAGAGGCCATGTCCCAGGGTTTCAGTTGGGAGTAAAGTCATCAAGTCACTCCAGTCCAGATGCCAGACATGTGTGCAAACAAGCCTTTTAGTAATTCCAGACGCCACGACATGGTGTCACTCCCCTGAAACTTTGCAACCCAAGTTCCAGGCTTGTGTAGCAACAGACAGAACACTTGCCTAGTTGTGTCTGAGTTGGAGCATTTGATGGCTGTTTCAAGTCCCTAGGTCTTGAGGAATCCAGAGAACACTATATGCTCAGCAGGATAAAAACCAAGTAAGAGGCAGAGCCTGGCTCTGCAGATCCAAAGGCTAGCATCTACCACCTGTGGCTGCAGCATTTGCATAAGTCAAAGTATATCTGGCCATATAGACCAACTTACTGTACTAGCAGGAAAGGCAGGAATAGAGAGCCACATAGACAAACACGGGGAAGGCAAAGAGGAGCCACACAGTCTCCATTGCCCTTGAGACTTCTCAAAGCTCCCCAAGGACCAGCCAAGGGAAACCCTACATCCACCAGGGAACAGTGAATGCTGGGAACTGAGCAGCCAAACAGGAAATATATATACATAAATAAATAAATGAATGAATAAATAAATAAATAAATTACATATATATATATATGTATGTATGTATGTATGTATGTGTGTATATATATATATACCACCTCACCCAGCAGTCACTGACATTCACTGGCCCAGTGATTTGTTCCCAAGTATAAAATTTCCTGAAAGGCAATCACTGCCCCAAATGGAGAGTGTTATATCACACTACCCACAAATTCCATTTTCCTTCTAGCTAAGAGAGTGTCAACAGTCCCCCCATCCTGGGCCCCAGACATCTGGGTCAGTGGCTCAAACCTACATACCTCGCAGGAGAGCCAAGGAGACCAATCCAGCCTGAGTCCTAGGATTTGGAAAGAGGCTCGAGCAATGAGGACAGTTGTGTTACTTATTCCTTTCACACCACCCCTACAAAACCTCCATGCTCCCCCTCAACAGTGGCTCTGAGCATTACCTTCTCCCCAAGTATGTTATGAATTTGAGGTTTTGTTCTACTTTCCTAGCCAAGAGAACCCAATGTGGTGGTCCCCAGCAAAATACACCCTTGGATGAGCCTGCCTTTACTGGCTGAGAGTGTCATGCACCCGTACTTGCAGTCCCAGAGATTAGAAGTGTATATTTTCTACCCAAATGTCTAACAACAGTTTTCCAAGACGGAAACTTAAACCTCACAGCCCAATAAAAGATATCTCTTTGTTTATTTGTTTGTTTCATTTCTTTTTCAAGACAGGGTTTCTCTGTGTAGCCTTGGCTGTCCTGGACTCACTTTGTTACCAGGATGTCCTGGAACTCACAGAGATCCTCATGCCTCTGTCTCCCTGAGTGCCAAGATTACAGACTTTGACACTATACCTGGATCTCTTTTGAATTTTTAAATTAAGTGTGTGTGTGTGTGTGTGTGTGTGTGTGTGTGCCTGCGCGCGTGCGCGAGCGCACACTTGCACCTGTATGGGCAGATATGAATGTATCATATGAGATGTCTTCCTCTATTTCTTTCCATCTTGTTTTTTTGAGACAGGGTCTCTCACTGACCTTGGAGCTCACCAGGTGGTTACACTGACTGGAGAGCAAGCCCCTGAGATCATCATTTTCTACCTCCCAGGGCGGAGGTAAGAGATGTGTGCCACACCTCTGGCTTCACACGTAGGAGCTGTGAGCATGAACTGGCTTCCAAACTCTTGTACAGAAGTACTTACCAATTAAGCCATCTTCCCAAACCCTAAACAAAGTTGGGGGGGGGGCGGGAAGAAGGCATAAAAATAGAACATGCTTTGCCAGTCATTTAACCAATTGTCTTTCTTGAAAACCACAACAACAAAAACTATAAAACCTAATAACATATATATATATATATAATATTTATATTACATAACACATATTTGCATGCTCAAAATCAAGGCCATCCTAGACAATCTGGGATGTGAATTCGCCATACAGATAGAAAGCTTATGGCAGATCAAAAGATGAATGGCTTTTTCTGCCTATCTTCCAACCCCAAACAAAGAACTTTATTCACTCCTCTGTCTTCAGCCTCCCAGAGTGCACCACCTTTCTCCTCCCTTGGGCAACAAGTTGCCTCAGCTCATTTAACCTTGGCTTTTCATTCGTTATACACTCCTGGAGCTAACGGGACCCAGAGTTCAAGTTCATAGAGCTTGGTGGAAAATTAAGCCCAGATCTCTCACTCTGTGGATTGTTTACCATCCCCTCCCTGTCCCCCCCCCCCCCGACCCCAGCACCTCTGCTTGCTTAGGTAGCTTTAACAATGTCCTTTTGCAGACACTGCTTTCTTCATTGCTTGGGACAATGGGCGGTGAGGCAGTAAAACTCAAGGGACACAGAGCCTAACACTGGGGCCTTCTACTTTGACACAACAAGATAAATGGTCCAGGCCACAAAACGAGAACCTTCTCTTTATCAGTCAGATGCACTTACACTAACCTGGCTAGGGAATGGTAGGGACTAAAATATCCACTGCAGCCGGAGGTAACGGTTGGTGAACGCCTTTAATCCCAGCATTCAGAAGGCAGAGGCAAGTAGATCTCTGAGTTCGAGGCCAGCTGAGTCTACAGAGTGAGTTCCAGGACAGCCAGGACCATACAGGGAAACACTGTCTTGAAACTGCCCCCCCACACACACACACAGAGAAATAAATTTTAAAAAAATCATGGCATAGAAACAAAAAGGAAAACAAGCAAAGCCATCAACGCTTTCCTTTGAACTTGGAAAGTCACTTGAGGACAGGGCCTGGTGCTCCAGCTCATTCCCAGCACCCTCACCTTTCACCTGACCATCCCTGTCTGACCACTGTGGAAACAGAGACTCTGCAGACATGAGAGAGGGCCTCTGACTTCTTTGCCTCCCTGCTTTATACACCCGCCCCCACGCACAGCACTTTGGTATGACAACAATGCATAATTCGATTACATGTGCTGTATAAAATCAGTGCAGCTGTCCAGGGATAGTCACCAAGAGGGAACTCCACATCCACACTCAGACATAGATGCATGGTTGAATGCTGAGAGTACCCTGCTAAAATCACAAGGCGGTGGGGGAGGGGGCAAAAAACAAAAAGCTGTTCTCGCTGGCCATCAAGTGCTTCTGGCAGAGCTGTCTGCCCTAACATATGCAATTAAGAGCACCTGCTTACAGAGCAACACAAGCACAGCACTAACGGTGGAAACTGCATTTGAAGGTAAGATGGCAGCCAGGAACAAGAAAATCAGGGGTGCCCCATGAAGTCTTACTTGAAGATGCTGCTATGAAGCCTGGAACATTGCATTCGCTTTTTAAACGCTGTTTAAAAGTTTCTCTCCCGCCTGCTCACTCTGTGGGCTGCATACCATGCGTAAGATTAATCCCACCGGAGTTTTTTATTTCCTATTCTGCCTATCTTTCATCTTCACCCCAGACTAAGCAGATGGATGTGGATTCAAAGTTTTCTGATCTTTAGCACAAGTTATGGAGGGTTATCTTTGGCTGTATATCTCTCTGCTGGCAGAGCTCCCTTGGTGATGAAGGATTAACCACCCCAGCTGTCTCTTCCCCGAATGATGCACTGCCGTGCTCCTCAACACGACAGCGCCACTTAATCTTAATGTCCGCTCTCCGAGCGCAGCCGCGCAGGACAAAGCCAATCAACATCAGATGCCACCAAGATGGACCTACTGCTTGGCCCTGGAGTCTCTCACCCTCTCACTCCTATTAATCAACATCATCCAACCCAATCCCAGAGTTCACTCCTCTCAAACCACAGTTAAACCAAGCCTGGGTCTGGGTTCGTCATCTGATGCACCAAGCAGGAGGAGGAGTGGGAGACAATCAGCCTACGACAGGAGAACCAAATGCGTGCCAAGGCATGTTGCTGAGCGAGAATCTCTCCTCCACCCACCTTCTCTCCAATGCCAACAATGATTTTGGATCCCTTGATGTCTCTTCACATACCGAAATTCACCCACAGGCATAATGGAAATTGATCTAGAATGGGACTTACCAAACATTCTAGAAGATTCTCCAGGACCATGGGACCATTCACAATCAAACTAAATAGCAAGCTTTCTCCCAGTTCCACCCTAATCAGTACATACACTTTGGTTGTGCCTGCAAAACTGGGCCTGGGATTTTTTTTTTTTTAATCAAAAATGTTCCCACCACAGAAAGCTCAATGGAATCCCTGACCTATCCCCAACACCTGGTACAACTTACACAACCACAAATGTGTGTCATCTTAAGCAGACTCTCATATTTCCCCTTATCCTTTTTTTAATATTACGTATCACAAGTAGGAAGACAAAAATGGCATGCTCATGTTTTTCCCTAGCTCCAAGCAATTACAACAAAGTACCCCCCCATTCTTTCGTAAGAATGGGAAGGGGAAAAGTCAGCCCAGATCTCCAAGGCAAACGTAATAAAACAGTAAATTATAGCTGGAGTTTACTAAACAAATGCAACCTAGTTAAATTTGGAAAAATCTTCACTTTTGCTTACATTTGCAATTTTACTGCTGAACTACTGGTATTTCTTACTTATGCAACATTAAAATGTATAAGAAATCCTCTTGTGTGCTATATCCAGCATCCATTCTTGATTTATAATACCCAATTTAGGGGGGGAAACACAACTAAACCTGATTTAAATCACAGATTACTCTGTAAAACACAAGAAAGGAACTATTCCAAATCCTAAATGTAATTTAAACATATTTATATTTTCCAGTGATATATTTTCCCCATTCCTTTTCTTATGACTGTAAACTTTCTATAATTATATAAGCAATTTCCCTAAGGTCACAACATTGATCACGGTTATAAATTGCCGAAGTACAGCACACAGAGCAAGAAAATGTATGTTGAACATCACAAACAGTTTCATCAAACTGCAGATGGGCCAAGCGAAGAAGAGTGAGTGACAGTGGAATTGAGACAGAGAAACGGGAAGAAAAATAACAAAATATTCAAGAAGTCATTAGCCTATATGGCCCCCACCCCAAACCACTTAAACATGGTTGTTTGTTTGTTTGAGAAATTGTCCTTTGAGGAGACTTGGCTTCATTTCTGATAATATTTTTAACCCCAAAGCCATTGAAGAAGCAAGCCTGAGGAACATGTTCCTGAAGTCCGAGCACAAAGCAAATAAAAACTTTACAATCAAAACCACCTTCTGTCTAAATAGCAGTTCTCAAACTGTGTGCTGAGGAACAAGGCAGGTGGCCTGAGGAACTTGGCGGTGTGAGAGGCACCCCTGCTTCCTGCACTCCCTTACCCACAGTGACATCTCTTGGAGCTGGGTGAGAAGAAAACTTACTTGGGAAGACAATTTTAAAGGTTGAAAACCACAACAAAAAAGTATGGAAGCCACCAGTTTGTGATGTTGTCCTGACAGAGGAAGAGATCTGAAGGAAGCTACGTGAGAGATTCTGGTTGGTGGCCAGGATTTCCAATGCTCAGGGGAAGCTCTCCTCTTAATGAGAGAGGATTCAGGTGCTCTGTACGTGACAGAAATGGGGTTGCTGTCAGGAGCCTCCAGTGTACAGGCTCTAGCAGGACAGCCTGACAGGCTGGTCACCCCTCCTGCTCAACAATGCCACGCTCCACTCTGGGCAGCCTCCTATTAGGCCGACAGCTGAGACCCAGAGGGAAAGACAGGATCAGCATGTGACCAGAACTGTTTTGCACCATGTAAAATAAATCCTAGATTCCACAAAAGCTTAAGAAGAGCAGTTTGACTGTTTCCTTCTGAAAGTTATCATGGCCAGGTCCTCAGGCAGCAAGCAGGGAGGATCTTGAAGTCTGAAGGACAAGGTGCTTATGCCTTCCAAGTCAACAGTTTATTCCTTCCAGGATGACAGTCATTACAAGACTGGCCTCTGGAAGCAGGTGACACACACCCATCCCCCTCCTTCCTGTACCTCTTTTCTGTCCCTTTCAGTGCTTCTTCCTCATTCTGTATGTTCCACCCTATATCTCTGATTCCATTTTCCTATTTACATACCGCCAATAGCACCTAAATCGTGGAATACCCACATCTGTGCTTCGCTGCAGACTCCCCTGCCTAGAAGCAATACTCCCGGTGCAGTCAGCCTGCCAGGTTCACGGATGACACATCCTTTGATTCAACCAACCATAGACCAGGAACACTTTTTAAAAAATAATTCTCTCCACATTAACCATGTGCACTCTCTTCTTGTTGTTATTCTGTAATAGTAACTCTTAGCATTCACTGCATAGCATGTATTGCTGCTGTCTTTTTTTTTTTTTTAGTACACAGAAGTATGTTCATATGTTACATGCTGATACTGCAACATTTGCAAACTTGAGCCTGTTAGGTATTGAGACCTAGAATCAAGCCCTCGGGATATCAAGGGAAAGGGTCCAATCACAGGTCAGTCAGAACCACAACAATTCATCAACACATGAAGGTCAGTCCACCGGTGAGTCCTCCGCTCTTAAGCCAGGAGGAAAGAACTCTAGTCTCCTTGGCTTTGTAAGCTATGAGGTAAAAGAGAAAGAGGTTCAAGAGGTTCCTGTTTTCGCTCCTCCAGTCTCATGCTGTGGAAACCCGTGTTGCTCAATTCACAACTGCCTTCTGCAATAGAGCAGGCAAAATGATTCTGATCTGTGAAGAATGAGTGATGTGGAGCAAGTCCAACTGAACTGTCACATCTGGGAAGTGCCAGACTCAGAGGGGCTGGCTCAGGCTGTGTGGTCGGGTTCTGGCTTTGCTGCTTTTAGACTGTCTCTCTGTGTGCTGTGGATCCACAATACGCAAGTTGGGATGTGGAAAGGCCTTGCCAATCCTGCACAGGGGTCTAGGCATGGTTAAAGTACAGGTAGAATCACTGTGCAAAGAATGGCCACGAGAAGGGCAGCAGGCCTTATTCTGTTTTTACCATTTAATTAAACCTTGTACTATGGGAAAGGTGGTTTTCCATACAACAATGAAAACCAGAGGTCAGGTCCCCAGAACCCTCATAAAGCCTAAACAGGCACAGGGACCCACTGGTAAGCCCAGCACTCAGAAGGCAGAAACAAGGATCCCTGGGCAAAGACAGCTACATGGACAAGCTGAATCAGCAAGCTCCAGGTTCAGTGAGAGACCCTGCCTCCAGAAACAAAGTGGAGAGCCATCGAGGAAGGCGCGCGCGCGCGCACACACACACACACACACACACACACACGCATGCACGCACGTATACCTCACATACACACAATGTCTGCTGTTATCAGTCTAGAAATTTCTATGATTTTCATCAGGGCAAAAGTCAACGATTTTTATGTATAAAGTTTTCCACTTTATAGGTATTACGCCTTTTTTTTTTAACACAGGCATTAAAATCACCTGTGCTACTGAAGCCCAGATGATAATCCAAGCGACTAATGCCATCTGTGAGTGCATTGCAACACAGTTCTGCACTAAGACTTTCACCGTGTTATCTCACTTTTTTATCTCTGTTACTCTTTTACACAAGAGGCTGGAGCTTCTGATGGCACCATGACTTACTCAAGATCCAGTCATTATGCCATGCATTAAGATTTGAACCCAAGTCTAAATGCAGTTTATATGTATAACCCCATGCAAGATCACCTCCTAGAAATGACACAGACAGAAACAAAGCCCATTTCATGTCTGTTTCAACTCAGGGTGAAGAAGACAGAGATTTAAAATCCTCAGAAAACTGAGAGCTGAAAAACAAACTATCTGAAAAATTGCCAAGTGGGGAGTGGGAGAGACAGGCCATGGCACATGAATGACCAAATTCTGATCAGATACAAGGGCCTAATTCCCAGGGGTCCAGGCCACCCAAGAGAGATGTAGCTGGTTCCTGAGAAAGCTGAATAATTTAGCCATTGGCAAAGAGTTCCTTAGAGGCAACAGTCAGTCACTTATCAACTGCTGAGTTTGCTAACTCAAACGACAGATGTTGTGTTGTGCAAAGTTTACCAGAGCCTGTGTCGCTCTCTCCCATTTCCCAGAAACTTCCTCACACTGGGCCCAGTAGCAAAGGCTGAGGAGACCAGCCACATTTCTCTAAAAAGTGACCAGGAGTCTAATGAACTCTGCAACCGAGAAGATAATCTTATGAATCATCTCCAAATTTATCAATGGATACTACTTGGAAATGAAAAGCTTTCACTCTGTGTTCAACTTTCTTTGTTCTTCTCAGTAATATTTTGTAGGGTTTTAGTTTAGTGTTGTTTCCTGAAATAAACTTGTTGTTTCTTTCTAAATTAATTTGTAACCAGTTGTTTTCATTCATTTGGAATGAAATAACCTCTCCCTTTGCCATGTCCCCATCTCACCACTCATATCTTTCTTTGCTTTTAAACCATGTATTATCTGAGGCAATAGTTTTTCAATTAGTGTGTGTCTGTATTAGCAATTACTTCACTTAAAACTAGTATGTTCAGCTCCTCCTTTACATCATTACCTCTTATCTTACTGTGTCACCTAGGGCCATAACTACAAACTCACTGGGTCCGGTAGGTAAAGAGCAGTGAACTTATTACACAACAGCCAGTGACCTGAAGAATGACACTGTGTATCCACAGGTGACAACCATCCTCTGCTTCAGCCTTACACTCAGAAACACAGACATCATCTTTGTAGGCATTTAATGAAAGTTAGAGATGAGGGTGTGTGTGTGTGTCTGTGTGTTTATGTGTGTAACCCACAGTTCATTTAAACAAAGTAAATGTTTATATATACATTGCAATAAGAATACAGAATGCCTAATGGTCAGATTCATGCTGTGGGTACTGCAAAATCTCCCTAAGCATTACTTTGCAGAATCTAAGAAAGGTTGGGTTCTAACCTATTAGTACTGGACATCTGTGTGTCTGAGGCCACCAAAGAGGACGTTTGCTTTTGACTTGAAGTACCTCCACATCAAGTGAAGGCTCTGCTCCTAGTTTACAATGGTTATTTTCTCAAAAGTGAAACTGACCTCTAACAAGATGATTTGGCTGATGCCATGTGATGATCATATTGATACATTTCCTATTATCAAAAAAGAAGAAATAAAGATAACACGAAAAACAAAACAAAAGTGTAAGAACTTGCAATTTGTGCTTTCAATGTCAAAAAAATGTAGACAGCCCTTTCTTAATCTCTTGCTTTTATTTTATTGACACTCAGTGGTGACTTACTCTCACCCATATTCCAGCAATTTCTTCCAGACTAGTAAAATCCCAGTTATAAAACTGTCACTGACATCATCCATTTCAAAAGAATTATTCACCACTGGATCCATCATCAGCCCCCTCTACACAACCAGTGTTGAATTCCAAAGTGATCCCACACCAAACCCCACATCAGTCCTCCCAAGTCCACTTTGATACACTTCACTCTTTGGAAAGATGTAAGAATGACAAATTTTCTGGAAACAAGATTTTTTAGGAGGCAGGGGCTAGGAGGACATTAAATTAAAAAGAAGAAACTGGCTTTGGGCTGAAAGATATCCAATGCATAAATGTAAAAACATCGCTAACCTTGGCTTACAAAATTGTTAATTATGTACTTGACAGTGAAATATCACAAACAGCTGGGGCTAAAGAACACAAATACACAGAGGGGGGGATAGGAGTGGAAAAAAGGGCTCAGCCCAGCTAAGAGAATGCTTGTTCTAAATATTTCCTACAGAAACCACTTTAGGGGCTGAAGAGGTGGCTCCATCAAGCATGCATGTGGCTGTGGGTTCAATCCTCAACCCTGTACCAACCAGGCATGATGAAGGCCTGCTGATCTCAGCAGCTGGAAGGTGCTCACAGCTGGAGGATAAGAAGTTCGGCTACATGATGAGTTTCAGGACAGCTACCTGAAGGCCTGTCTCAAAAAATATACATTTTAATGCTGCTCAGCAGGTCACCCGCCTCACTCCCATCAAAGCATACAACCCAATTCCTGCTTCAACAGGCAAGCTCAGAACTTGAAACTCTTCCCATTTCAAAGGCTGGTCTGTAAAACTTGTGGTCACCACAGAGAGATGGAGGGAGAGGTGAGCTGAAAAGAATGTGTACACAGAAGCTAGGGGGGATCCTCATTTTAAGAAGTGTGGTCTTGATATTTTTCTGTTTTCAAAATGCGCGAGGAGCCCTGGAAGGTGACTCCAGAGGCTCCCGGCCCGTCACCCCACCTCTTGCCTGACACGTCTCTGCTGGCCTGTTACCATCTCTTCCCACACACGTGTTCAGTGATCACTGCTTCTGCCAGGAGTCTGTGCTCGCGGGACCCCACTACCCACCCACAGTAAGGAGTCCCTATCATCACAACCTCTCTGTGGAGTTGTCAATAAACTTTCTCACCAACAGAGATACTGACAAGGCAATAGCCAAGCCTCGTTGGAACAGAAATGCTGCCTGTCCTGTGACTTCAGGGAGAAAAATTTTGGCAAACAACAACAAACCAACCACACGAAAATGTTTGCCTCTCCAGCAGCTTAGAAAAGCCAAAGACTATCCGATCCTGGTTATAAGACAACCTCTACACACATACAAACACATACATCCACATGCACAAACACACACATATGCACAAACACACACGCACACACATGCATACATATACATATACACAGAGAGAAAGGTGAAAGGGTTTTAAACAAAATTATACAAGACTTTGAAACAGTGCTTTTGTTAGTTTATGTTCTTTTTATTTTTTCATTTTTTTCTTTTATTATTATTATTATTAATTACACTTTATTCATTTTGTATCCCCCCATAAGCCCCTCCCTCCTCCCCTCCCGATCCCACCCTCCCTTCCCCTTCTCCACGCATTCCCCTCCCCACCTCCACTGATAAGGGAGGTCCTCCTCTCCTTCCTTCTGATCTTAGTCTATCAGATCACATCAGGAATGGCTGGATTGTCTTCTTCTGTGGCCTGGTAAGGCTGCTTCCCCCTCGTCTTTTCCTCACTGTTGGCATAGATAGTTATTGCATTCCTACTATGTGCCCTATATTAGAAGGAGGGAGAAAAGAAAATGGCACAGGGCACTCTTGTTTAATTGCCCAGCAAACTTTAACTTACAAGCTGGATGTTGCTAAACTAAAAACTAGAAATTCTCCACATTACAAAACTTTGAGCATTGGTAATGTTAGATTCACACTTAACATCCCATGATAGGCTCCAGACAGAACACAGGTGCACTGAACATACTATACCATGTGACACCTTCAGGCTATGTCTAGACAGTGCACACAAAACAAAAATGAATTCCATGTTTAGACTTGGTATATCCACAAGATATCTTGAGCTACATATAGATGAATGTGAGTCTCATGTGTGTGTGTGTGTAAATAGCATTTCAAAATCAAAAGGAAAGTTTAAAATGAAAAACATTTCTAGTCCTACGTATTCTGAATAAGGGTTACTCAACTTCTTCTATACATCCATTCAGGACCTAAAATATATACACTTAGAAGATTAAAATGTTTCTGCAAGCATTATATTTCCATTAAAATTTTTATTACATTTACTCCTGTGTGTGTGTGTGTGTGTGTGTGTGTGTGTGTGTGTGTGTAGCTAATATATAGAGGTCAGAAGACAACTTACAAGAGTTGATTGTTTCCTTCCAGGCTTCCAGGGATTGAATTCAGATCCAGCCACAGGCATCTTAGCCACAGGCCTCTTTGCCTACTAATGCTATACTTTCTAATAAGTCTAGGATTATATTAGGTAAACCATCTCTCATACGCAATCTAAGCTACTTTACAGGCTGAGAAACTTCAAAATTTAAATTTTGCATGTCCAATTTCCAGCCCACATGTGTTCCAGAAGCTATGAATGCTACCTAACACACAAGTAGACAACAGTGTCATGGCACAATGTCAAAAAGTTGGATATGCCTAGAGAGAGGCTTCTAAGACACAAGTCCATTCCATTCAGATGGGATGATTAAACATACTTGTCTGCCTCCGAGTATTTTTAGAAAATGCTGAGAACTGCCAGATTGTGACTGGGGCTTCTTTGAAGGAAAAGGATCACAATGGAGTGCTTTCCTCCCACAAATAATCCTCCAAAAATGCTGCATGTGCCAGGCATGGTGCCATACTTCTGTAACCCAGCATTTGGGAGGCTGAGGCATGAGGATTGTCAGTTCAAAGCCAGCCTGGGCTATGTAGAAATACATTGTATCAAAAACATTTTTAAATGCCCATCTCTGACAAAAGTTTCCAAAGCTGACATCCCTCTGAGTGTATCTTAGTCTAAAGACTCTACCATAGTTGAACCCTTACTTTCCTTATCACTGTAACAAACAGTGATAAGAAGCAACTTGAAAGAAGCAACTCAAGTGGGGGCGGGGGGGTCTGATAGTTCATAGTTTACAGGGATATAGTCGGCCATGGAAAGGAAGGCTCTTGGAAGCAAATGGGTCCTCGGGGACAGATGCACACAGGGTCTCTTTGACTAGCAACTCAGTGGTCCAGGAAACAGAAAGAGGACACAGGCTATAAACCTCCAGTCTGGTCTTCCAACAACACACTTCCTGTAGCTTGGCTCCTCCTCGCAAAGGTTCTCTGAAAGAAGCACTACCTGCTGAGAGCTATGTTCAAGCACATAGCCTGTGGGGGACATTTTACATCCAAACTATAACAGTGAGCAACTCTCTCCAGGATGTTGAAACTCCTGTGATAAGAAAAAGCAGACATGGAAAGGTTGCCAGCCAGACAGCAAAGACCTCAGAATATCAGGAGCCAGTGAATTCAGAGGAAGGGCCCCTACAAGGAGACAGCAAGAGATAGCATCTGACACTGACTAAAATGACAAACAACGACAATCACCATCTTGGGCAGCCTAAGAGCAATGTGTCCATATGCCAGGATAAGAGAAATCAATTGAGGGTGGGTCAATGGAAACAGCTTTACCTTCCCAAAGAACCACGGGGAAAGCCGCAGCATTGCCAGTCACAGGAGATCACTCTATTTTGCAAAATATAAAACTGTTTCATTGTAAATCTATGGAAACAATGTCACAGGGGCCAGGGGCTGTCACTTGCAGTTAAAGAAGGCCCACTTCACTGTGGCACTGATGGCCAGTGATGTCAAGGCAAATTATATTCCCATGCACTAAGAGAGAAATCAAAGTCAGGAGAGGAACATTCAGCTGGAGACACACCCACAGAAATTTGGAAAGCTGCACTCTTTCTGTGCCGTGATAGCTTTTCGTAGCCTTCAACAGAGTAGGTGGGGTTTTCCCCATTAAGAAACTAAAAGACTAACCAGCCATGGTAACAGATACTTGGTAGACTTAGATACTTGGGAGTCTTAGGCAAGAGGACAGTTTAAGCCCAAGAGTTCAAGGCCACCCTAGGTAACATGAAGGGAAAGACAAAAGGAGGGAGGAAGTGTGAATCGCTGGTGGTAGGGGAGGGGCTCTCCATTGTAAAGTGGAACCTGAATATCATACATGCATCCATATGTACATACATACATACATACATACATACATAAGTCATGGATGGGGCATGGCTCAGTTGGTTAAGTATACATCTAGCATGAAAATAAAAAAGAAAATTAAGAGTTTTGTTCCAAGCACTACATCAACCAGGTGTGGTGGCACACACCTGTAATCCCAAAACTTGGCTGGTGGAGGAAGGAATTTAAGGTCATTCTTGACTAAATATTGACTTTGAGGTCAGCCTGGGATACGTGAGATCCTGTCTCAAATACAGAAGTCATAATCTGGATTGAAATGAGCACGCCTAGAAAGAACTGGGCTCTTCCACTAGGCTCAAGTGTGGCCCCATAAGCTACAAGAGTGAAATGCAGGTGATATAGAAGGAACAAATGGCTTAGAGTAGAAAGTTATGCGATCTGAGTGTGTCACAAACCTTCCAGTACAGTCAGTAAGAGATTCTGCAACAACATAGCATCAACGTTGGAAATTCACTGCAAAGACAAGTTCAAGCATAGCTCTGATGAAAGAGAAGAAAAGCACAGATCCTCAGCAGAGTCTAAAGAAGTGATAATTGTTGACACCTGTGGATATAAACAAGGCTAAGGGACCAAAGGGAGGCAAAGAAACAGATGGTGTGGGCGTTCAGTCAGGCCCAAAGGGAAACTGGTGTACAGTGCCAAAAACTTTCCTAGCTCCTTGACACAGACCTGCAGTTACTAAAACTGGTAATTCCAAGACAGAAAATGCCCAAGTCCTTCTCCAGCCTGTGGGTGAACAATAATTAATGATTAAGTGTGTGGTGACAATCCAAAATGACAACGTAAAATGGAATGTCAATCACTGCATTCTTTAAAGGTGCTAACCCTTGATACACACGTAAGTGTTCACACAATCTCATTTAAGTAGACTAGTGCCCATTTTATGGGCACAGAAACTAAAGAAGAGAGATCAGGAAATTTCCAACACACATTCAACCACCATTATGGTTGTAGGATGGGATGAAGATTGAGAATCTGAGCACCCTGTCAGCAGTTTCTACTGGTACCCAGGGGATGTCAGGGTTGGGAAATGCCCAGTCCTTACAAGACAGCTACTCATGTTACCCTTGACATTCAACTATCCAATAATGGGTAATTTGTAAGCAGCCAGAGGTTGAGACATGCCTCTAAACTTCTGGTTGACCTTGAAAGGCTCAGAAAGAGAAAAGTTACTCTTCCTGACCTGTACAAGCCATTCCCTTGACACACAGACTCCAAGGCAATTGAAGAGAACCATCAAATTCTGTCTGCATGAAGAGGGCCAAAGAGTGTCCATGCAGGAAGAAAATGAAGCAGGAAGGCCACAGATTTACCAACTGCCAAAACACATCCCACACTAGACCTAGTCCTTCCTTTAGACAACTTCCAAGTCGGCACATAAAAATGAAAAAGTGCCTTTGTTTAAAATCCTCCTGAAGTTTCTGAGCACGATGATTTATGTAAATAAAATGTTAAATTAAAATGTAGGTGTTAAGAAAATTACATATATGATGGAATAGCTATTCTTTTTAAAAGTGATCTGCAATAAATTTTCTAAATTCTGATTGCAGGTGATTCCAGCCTTGAAAGCTTTGCCAACAATAGCCAGCAGAGGTCTATTACTGAAGTGGTATTAATATAGCTATCATCACCAATTCAAAGCAGATAATAAAGGACTGACACATTTATTATCATTATTAATTAACAGTTTTCTAAGATGGAATTAAATCAATATGCTGCCCTGATATTTTAACTAGTTATGCAAATCAAACATTTAGAGCCCATGAACAGATATAAATGCCATTCAAAATTCACTTCACACTTATTACTGTAATATCAGAACTTTCAGGCTTTGCTAGTAAAAAAAAAAAAAGACTTAATGCTCATTTAATTATACTCAGACATAAAGCTTATGGAATGAAAGTTGAAATAGCTGGTTAGTTAGGAAGTCGTCGTAAGGCTATAACACTTGGGATAGACAATGAAATAGTAATGTAGAAATGCAGGCCTCCACACACAGGCCTCCACGCAGAGTGGCTCTGGCGGATCCCATTAAGAAGAACAACGACAAGTGTAGGAGAATGTGTTTGGAATGACAAAGCTGAGGGTCTTTCCTCAGGTCCAGACGGACGGCAGCAAAAGGGAAGAGGAAGAACAACAGGGAACTACAACACATCATTCGCAGAAACTTCCAAGCTAAACTCCAACATGTCTTCATAAGTACATAAAGATTTCTGCCAAGTCTTTTCCACGCAGAAGATTCCTTCATCCTCTGCTTCCTGGCTGTCCTCATCCAGTGACAGTAGTTCGCGGCACCCAGCGTAGTGAGACCTGGAGAGTAGCAATGTGGTATGACGTGTTCTCCTCCTGGGCTCAAGGAGAGCAAAAAGCTGAGTAAGAGGTTTGACATAGAAGTCAAGGTTACCAGCCTGGAAAAGAAGCTAAAGCCTGAAGAAAGAGTGATGCCTAAAACACTAACCAAACAGGCTTGGCTCACCACAGGCCCCGGTGACTACCTGGGAAAAGAAGCCATTACTTGCTTCCCTGAGTGAGTGCTGTGCATTGTGTGACAGTAATCCTGAGGAGATCTGAACAAATGATTACTCACCTCAGACAGGAAGCCAATGACATGCCAAAGTAAGACCATCTCCAACTTGGTAAACCAATGAATTTCATTGGGGTTACTCACAGGAATATGGGTGAGGGGTTTACTTACAGGAGCAGAAGTGTCTCAAAGACAGCTGCATCATCAAAGTCCACCCCAGGATGGGTGACGACTCACAAAGCTGGGGACCTAGAGCACAATTCACAGAATGCAGGCAGCTCAGCATGTTAGAGAATGTGTTTTCCAGGTCATTCGGTTGGTCTGAGCCTCTTCAAGGCAGCTAAGCTGGTCTCTGCTTCGAGACAGGTGGGCTGGTCTATGCATTCTCCAGTTTCCT
Source organism: Psammomys obesus (assembly GCF_907164565.1). Classification (NCBI taxonomy): domain Eukaryota; kingdom Metazoa; phylum Chordata; class Mammalia; order Rodentia; family Muridae; genus Psammomys; species Psammomys obesus. Next base: position 28,230,074 of record NW_026590062.1, read on the forward strand.
TGGCTAGGTAACCCAGCTAATCAGAGAGCGTCTCTTAGCACTTATATATGCTTGCAGAGGGAGGGGCCTAGTGTATATGGTCAGCTTCAGAAACTTCCTAGAGTTATTGAGTTGTTCACTTCCTGAGTTTACAAAGCTTACCTGAGGGATAGAACATTTCATCTCCCCTTAGAACATCTGCTCCTTTAGGACATCCTTAACAATCTTCTTTCCAAGATGGAAGATTTTAATCCCACAGGGAACTGCCACACAATGCTGGGGCAGAAGTGCCAAGAGGCAGTATGACAAATGGATTGCTTTCCCAAGTATCTTCCATAACTTCTCCCTCTCCAGGATTTCCTCAGTCTGTGCTTTCTTTAATGTTTCCATTTCCATCTTCAGATCTTGAACCATTTTGTTGATTTCCTTCACTGTTTGTCTCTTCCTGCCTTTCATTCAATTCCCTCACCTGTTTCTTTGAACGTTCCTCTATTTCTTTCAGTGATTTAATTATTTCCTCTCTAAAGGCCAAAATCTGCTTTATTGTATCTTCCTGTATTTCTTTGCAGATTTTATTCATTTCCTCTGTTCTCATCTTCATAAGCATAGATGTGGGGTCATTTTCTTGAGTTTCAATTGTGTAAGAGTATCCAGGGCTGCTTGCCTTTGGATACCGGGGTTCTGGAGATCCCACATTGCCTTGGCTTTTGTTGACTGTATTTTTACTCTGGCCTTTACCCATCTGGTTGTCTCTGGTGTTGGCTGGTAGTTTCTGGTGCCAGCTGGAGACCTGGTGAGGTGTGTGGGGGGGGGGGGGAGTCTGTGTGGGAAAAGCCCTGGTCAGGAAGCTGGATGTTCCCACAGGAGCCCTCCTCAGATTGTTGGGTATGGTCTCTGAATGACCAGTAGTTCTCAGGGAATTGCTGAGGTTCTCCTCAGGTGTATGAGCCTGTGGACTAACTGGACTCCTCAGGAGCCCAGGAGCTCTTCTCTCACCAGGGGAAGCCCTGGAGACAGCTGCCCCATCACTGGCTTTCTTGCTCTGAGATTAATGAACTGCAGCTGCCCAGACACTGTACTCAGACACTGTGTTTGCTGGGCACAGCCATCCTGAAGAACCAGTGAGCCCAGAGGTTTGATTGGTCTCCCTAGACAGACAGGCTGGGCTTTGGAGCAGCATCTGGGGCTGTTCCTGTGGCTCCCGGGTATCAGGAGGCCTGAGGTTGGAGCTGCGAGGCCCAGTACCTAGAAGGTATTCACTGACCAGTGAGCATAGCACGAAGGCAGGTGACTAGATGCTGGAGAGCCCGTGTTCCCCTTGGGTGCCCAGGGATTAGCTGGGAGACCTGAGGTTGGACCTGATTGTTTCCCACATCATGGGGTTTCCTCTCCACCTGGGAGAATCAGTCTCTAGTGTTTTGGGGCCCGCAGTTCAGTCTGGGATGGTGAGCACAGCACACAAGCATGTGGCTAGGTGCTGGAGACCCCTTGCCTGTGGGAACCCAGGAACTTTTCTGGGGATTAGCTGGGTGCCCTGAGGTTGGACTTAATTGTTGTCCTTACCTCGGGGCTTCATCTCACCTGGGAAACCAGTCACTGATGTTCTGGGCCCACAGCTGAGTCGGTTGTTCACCGTGCAGTCACTGCTGCCCTGCTCCTCAGACACAGGGTGCAATCTGTGCTGCCATCTTGGGTCCACCCACCGGCTTTCCAAGTATCTGACTGATATCTTCTAGGTATCCCAGGGAGGCCTTCTAGGAGGCATCCAGCACACTCATCACCGTCCTAGGACACAGGCATCATTTCTAATGGGCAGCTACAGTGGGGCTTGGGTCACTTCCATTGCAATGCCTAGAGAACAGAGCAATCAGGGCCAGCGTTCTGTGGACTGCGGCTTTACTCACAGAAAGAGACACAAATGTACTGCTGACTTTTAAGGAGCTCTTAGAAAGCAAAATTAAGCTTTTGCTATTTTATGAAAAGGGCTGAACTGCTCTCATAGTGTATGTTAGCGTGCACAATACATTGCTCTTCTTTTTTCTCTTCAAATCTTATTCCCATCTTTGCCCTGCAGTATATTTGATCCTCTGTGCCATCATGCTCAGAGCTAGAAAATGAACAGCAAAGCAGACCAGCAGAAAATGTGTTGCATTTCCTCCGTAGTGACCCAAGCCGAACAATATCAAAACCAGAGAAGGCAATCATATTCCCCATACCTTCAGCTTCAGCTTCGGCATTTGTCACAGCCGCAGGCTCAAGCCACAGGCCAATACACATCACAGTGCCCAGCCATTTCCTGTGGACATTTACAAAGGAACAAACAAGGATGGCTACAAAGAGAGCCATGCACACTGCTCACCTACTCTGGGAGAGGGAAAATGTAGCTGATACTATCATGGAGTCAGACAAGGCTCCCTTATGTCAACAGTCTAACAGGGAAACAGAGTACCCAGCAAGCACTGGCAACATTAGGGAGATGGTTTGACTGTCCATCTGACAGGATCTAGCATCACCTTGGTCATGCCTGTGAGAGATCTTCTAGACTACATTAATTGAACAGGTAGATTCACTGGGAAGGTGAGAGGTACCATTCCTCCAGTCTGGGAAGGGGTGGGGTCCGAGGCTGAATGGAAAGGAGAAAAAGCTAGCTAAGCATGGACTCTTTTTTAATGTTTTTTTCTTTTTTTAGTTTTTGGTTTTTGATTTTTAGAGATAAGGTTTCTCCGTGTAATATCTCTGGCTGTCCTGGATTAGCTTTGTAGACCAGGCTGACCTGGAACTCACAGAGACCTGCCTGCCTCTGCCTCCCAAGTGCTGGGCTTAAAGACCCGTGCTACCACACCTGGCCAAGCATGGACATTTACGGCTCTGCTTCCTGACTAACTGCAATGTGACCAGTTGTCTCATGCCCTTGCCATTCACGCCTTTTCTGCTTTGGTGAGCTTCATTCCAAACACAAAGCAAAAGAAACCCACCCTTCCTTACGTTGCCTCGGTCAAGTGTTTCATCACAGGAAAGTAATGACTGAAGGGAGTCACTGCGAACAGCTGAGTGGTGGGAAACACAGAGTAAACTGGTACTGGCTGGCCCTTTATTGTTTCCTCAGTGCCTGGTGTGTTTTCCAAAACTTTACAATAGCCATTCGTTCCCTAAATGGCATTTACTCAGGCACAACTGGACACAGCCCACTGGAGACACCATGATCAAGGCAGACGTGGTCCCTGTCATCTGAGTGAAGACGCTTTAATAGGGAGACAGCAAGCAATGGAAGGAAGTGGGTGTGCATGTCTGTCTGTCTATCAGTCTGTCTGTGTGATTTAAAAAGTATTTACAGGACCTGGGGAGGCAGTTCTCAAACCTCTCAGTTGGTAAAGTGTTTGCTGCACCATCATGAGGGCCTAAGTCTGATTCCCCAGCATGCATGTAAAAAGCTAAGTGTGGTGGCACAACATGCTGAGAATCCCAGCACTGAGACAGATGGATCACTACAGCTCACTGGCCAGACAGTCCAACCTGCTCAGCAAGCCCCAGATCCCAACAAGAAACTTTGTCTCCTAAAACAACGTGAACGGCTTCTGAGGAACACGCAGACCTCTAAACTCTAAACACACAAATGTACACACACAAACATGCATACATGCCTACACACACATACACACACACACACACACACACAGAGAGAGAGAGAAATCACAATTTTGATTTTTTTGATTTTTGGTTTTTCAAGACAGAGTTTCTCTGTTGAAACTCTTGTTTCCTTGGTTGTCCTAGAACTCGCTCTGTAGACCAGGCTGGCCTCGAATTCAGAGATCCACCTGCCTCTGCCTCCCGAGTGCTGGGATTAAATGTGTGCAGCACTACTGCCTGACATGATTTTATTCCTACTTCCTAAGTCTTGAGTAAGTGTGAAACTTCTGGCTTAGTGTCCCTATCTTCACAAACGGAGGCAATCCCACAGCAACTGCCTGTGACAGAAATCACACTTTCTTCTTCCCACAGTGGAGGTAAATATTTTTTGCCAAATCTCACATCCAAGTATCCAGGCAAACTGTCCTAGGGTCCTCCCCACCCACACCACCCTGGGTCCTCCACCTGCTGGGTGAGGAACTACTGGGGTCCTCTCCAACCACACAGTGTGCTTTTCACTGAGGACTTCCTGCCACAGTGGCCAGGAGCCTGTGCTAGATTTGCTGCCCCTGACCGGAAGTTAGTCCCACAAGATCAGAGTAGGGCTGGGGACAGGAAAGTCAGGGAGGAACCACTTTGATTTAGAAGGAATTCTGTATCTTCCTTGGCTGCTTCTCCAGTAAAGAACTTCCTGTGAGCCTCCTCCTGTTCCCATCTGCAGACACCTTCTCTTGAGTCCTAATTTCTATTTCCAGAGGTTGACAGTGAGCTCAGGTATCTGCCCATTCTTGCCCCTAAAATCACCTTGGTAGGTTTACTCTTCCTCCTCCTTCTCAAGTTCCAAATTGAAGAAAGGGCACTTGCAGGACTGGTGAAATGAATGGCTCAGTAAGTAAAGGCAATCGATGCTAAACCCCATAACCTGAGTTCTATCACCAGGACACACACAGTAAAAGTAGAGCGCCAACTCCTGAAAGCTGACCTCTGACCTCCACAAATATGTCATGGCAAGTGTCTCCCCTTGCCCCCGAAACAAATTTAATTAACAAAAGGAAAAAGTAATTTGTGACATCATGCTGTCCACAGAAACTCGAAGCACATTTGTGTGAAGGACACATGTGAGGCCAGAGAAACAAGAACATGGGCTCCCGACTTTTATCCTGTTAACCTATGGGTATTGTGGCCATCTCTCAAATTCCTTGCTAGTAAGTATAACCACAGGAAACTTCCAGGGTTGACAGCAACAACACAGTCTTCCACAGGATTACCCTGGTGGCATTTATTTCTGTGGTTTGAATGAGATGTTCCCATATGCTCACGTGTCAGAATGCTTGGGCCCCAACTCTAGGTGTTCATTCAGAAGACTGTGAAACTTGTGGGAGGAGGAAACTTTTGGGAGGAGGTGGGTCACTAGGAGTGGTCCCTGAGGTTTCAGAGCCTGGCCCTGCTTCCTATCACTCTCTTCTTCCTGGAGACAGATGCAATGTTGATCAGTCTTAACACCATACCTTCCCAATGTGGTGGACTGAGTATCCTTGAACTGTAAGACAGAATAAACCCTCCCTTCCTCAAGTTGTTTTGTCAGGTTGTTTTTATCACAGCAAGGGAAAGAATAACACCTATGAACAGGACCTACGAATGTGCAAGCTTCCCTAAATGAGGCCCTTTGAAAGCAATGTTGAAGACTTGGTCCTTTGACTCTATGCAACCAATCTATAATAATCAGGCTTTCTCGGTGGCCCACAAGTCTCCTGGATTGTTATTAGTGTTGCCTTAGTTAGAAGCTGCAATGTGATCCTCTGAGTAGAAATACTGGCATAATTTATTGCATTATTACTCCTCTGAACTGAAAGCAATTAATTACCTGAAGCAGGATGCACATGCAAAAATTTATCAAGGGAAAGTGATGAAAAATGTACCCACTGCTTTAAAATAATAGATACTTAGTGGGGTTTTTTGTTTGCTTGTTTGCTGCCTAATATCAGGCATCTTACAAACAAGTCCAGCTTGGATATCCATCGTGAATCCCCTATTTTCTTTTATCCCCAACCCTGTTGTACTATTCTATCATCCTTTATCTCCCTTGAAGGAAGAAAGAAATGTCCAAGATATCCACTTAAAAGCAAAATAGAAACTCTATTCCTCTTCTCATACTAAACTTATTAATATAAATGTAGACCTGCATGATAAAATGCATGTGTGTGTTTGTTACCTATGTTGCTAAGACAAATCTGCCTGACTACTGTCTTTTATCTCCATGAAAACTTATAAAAACTCATACTGGGTCAAAAGACATGTTTCAAGGGTGTGTGTGTGTGTGTGTGTGCGCACGCGTGAGCATGTATGTATCCTTAGTTACATTTGTAAAGCCTAATTCTCTACATTTGTAATTCCTAATGTATTAGGAATCCTCAGCGATGGCCTTCAAGAATCTTTTTTTTCCTACGACTTTCTTAACCTTCCCTTTAATTCCACTATTGTCCAAGGTACAGAAAGAAGGAAAAAAAATGGAACCAATACTACCTTATAATATGATTTGTAAATTTCATGTACACATGAAAGATAGGAGTAGGGAGAAATTCATTATATTTGTTTCTGCTTTTTAGAATTATTCACATCTGTATGATTCCGTAATTGTTTCTTCTATAAAGTTATTGGAGTAATTTTGCTTCTCTATATTCCCGATCAATTCCCCCTCTCAAGGGCACAGTTGAAAAGTGATATTTGAAAACGGCCTCTGATAGATTGCATGGTTAGTCAGCAGCAGAGACAAACAACCTAATCCAGCACAAATTAGTTCGGCTGCCAGCAATAGTTTTATACAAAGATGTAAATTATGTTGTCAAAATCGGTGGCTTTCTAGCTTGCTGCTCAGCTAACAAGAAACCACTTTGGCTGATAAAGATGAACACTAAGCGTCCCTCTCTCACAAATTTGCAAATCTGCCATTTCAGCATTCTGTTAGCCACAAACAAACGGCCTCCTGTAATTGCTTCTTTCTTCCACCCCTGGTATTTTTCCTCCTTGAGCTGTTCCTTCCAGGCTGTTCTCGAAAATAATAACAACAAAAGCCCAAAAGCACCACCATAATAAATACTCAAAAGAAGAGCAGAGCTGCAGCAGCCAGCCCTCCACCCTCCTTACTGTCTTGCCCGTGGAGGCAGCTGCCCTGCCCACTCACCCACGGCAGGACCATGCCCAGACCCCGTCACTCGAGATACTGCCAGCTGAAAGACCGAGAGGGCAGGACAAACTCCTGGCTTTAATGGAAATGGAAATACTCTTGGAGCTTTGGACAAGGATTGCTCTTGACACTGGCCCATCCATTCTTCTTTATTTTACAAGCTCCTGTTACTGGAAAGGGAGGGGAAGAGAGTATACTTTCAAGGGACCTAAGCAAAGAGCTCCACCAGGCTGCCTGGGTAAACTGGAATCAGATATATCTAATGCTGGACTGAAAATAATAATGCATTATAACGGTAATTATATCCAGCATAAGTCAAATAAATAAATTATAAATTACAATTACCCTTTACAGTTGCTAGTCTCACTGTTTGCTCTACAATTAACTGCAGGTGCTTCTGCATGTTTTATTACCACCACAAAGTTATATATTTGAAAGAATGGTACAGATGATTCCTGTTTATTTGTTAAATTAAAGCATTGTTGGTAAAATTACAGCTTAATTAATATTATGGGTACTGTATAACAAAATAGTTTACCTTGTACATAATTTATTTCCACATGCGTATCTCAGCCCAGACCCATTACAGCTTTAAGGCAGCTAAAATAAAATATTCCTCCTTTGCTGGCATTTTTCTAAATAGCAGTTCACTAAATCAATATTATTCACTTGGTATTTTTAAAAGCAGTGTATCTTAATAATTACACAGCAATAGAGTAGGCAATAATTTTACTTGGTAAGCATATTAAATTTAGCAAACCATCAGTCAAATAGTTTGTTCTTTCTCAGAATGGGTAAGCAGTGAGTGAGTTTGGAATCATGTTCCTTTGGTATAAATGTCACAGGGAGTTTAAGAATGCGTCTGTGACTCCCTAAGCCAGTCGGTACTATATATCTTTATTAGTTTCAGTGGTCAGCACGGTGACCGGTTGTTTATTCTCATTACTCAAGACAAGGTGAGCCACTCGGCAGTAGCTGCAATCACAGCTAAAAACATATGACTTTGCAGAAAGCAAAACCTGAAGGCAAGGCTACCCACACAATGGCCCAGATGCCACCTGCAACCAGAGGGACTGGCAAATGGTTGGGAGAAAACAGTACGCATACTCACACTATTTTTTTTAGCATGTGTACTCAATCTATCATGATCTTTGTATCTCTGGTCTGTCTTATGTTTTCCCATTTTTCTTAATTCATTGTAAAATAGCAATCATTTCCTATTTCTCTTGTCTTTATCCAAAACTGAATTTATTCTTTCTTTCTCTCGTTTGTAGGTAACTCTTGAAGCACATTCTTTTTTTCCTAATACCATAACCCTAAATAAAATAAGTACACCTAAGAGTGCCAAGCTGCATTCTCTCTCATAAGCTTGAATACACACACATACACGCAGGAGCACATTTTTTTTCTTTTCAGAAAATCAGTTCTTCTACTACCCAACACAAAAGGAGGCAACTGCCACCATAAAAAGTCACTATTGGATTGAGGAATTTAGAGAAGTTATGGTCCCTTAACTTTAATAAGTGACCGGGAGGGAAAGGCAAAGACATGTGGGGATTAGAAAGTAATTCCAGGAAATGGCCTTTCAATCTGCATGAAAAGGACAGTGGCCCTTTCTTCTTCAGTTTCCACCTTCCCTCTCTTCGTATTCAGAGGTGCAGCACAGCCTCTCCTTCCATGGATCCTATAACAGCTATCCTAGTTTACCACACAAACATACACACACACACACACACACACACACACACACAGAGAGAGAGAGAGAGAGAGACAGAGACAGAGACAGAGACAGAGACAGAGAAAGACAGAGAGCTAAAACTCAGAGGAGCTTTTGTCTGTGCCTACTCTTGCCAAAGTCAAAGCCACATTTCCAAGATTTTCAGAAAGCCTATAGAACTCAGGGAAATGTCCGCTGGCCTTCTGTGCCCAAGAGCATTCCAAAGCATCACAGTTTTGCCCAGCCCCCTATTCTGTGTGCCTTCAATACAGACGTGAGCACATGGGGTGGGCAGCGCCCTAGTAAGTCACCCAGTGACTACCAAGGTACATACCAACCAACAGAATGCAGAACTGCTAGGCCAGGAATATAAATGGGATACTGCCTGGCTGGGGGAACAGGGAGAGGTAAGACAGGGCACTCATTCCAACCACCTTCCCAGTACCCTGCCATCCAAGAGGTTTGAGGTACTTCCTCAGTGGTGAGCTGGGTGCTAACTGTGGAGAAAGAGGTAGAAGTGACACCGATGTGTGAATAGGACACCCAGAGAGGGTGCAGTGTTCTGCTTCAGAACAACAGCAGAGAGGCTACAATTTCCCAAGGATTAATTGCCAAATGAAATACCGCTGGCAATTACAAGCTGAGTAACTCACAGTCTCGAGGGCTAGGCAGTAAGAGAAGGGTTTTCAGAAGAGACAGGCTTTTTGACAAGGTCTTGAAAATGTATTCAAAATCTGAAGGTTGGAGAAAGCAGAAGCTCATTCAAACTGAGCAAAACCAAAGGCTGTGGAACCTGAAACTCAAGAGCCCCTTCTGCACAACCAGGATCACCCTCAGAGGCACACAAGAGCACAGCAAGCCACCCTCCTGCTGTGGATGCCACTCCAGGTCCACCCCACAGCAGAACACGAAGCAAAGGTTTCAACCCACTTGCACAGCTTAAGTCATCAAAAGTTTGGTTCTAGGCACAACATCCTGCCTGTACTAAGAATCATGAGGAAAAGTGTTTGCATGTGTGGTCCTGAGTTTTAAATCCTTTGCCCTGTGACAGCTCTGCCTCATGCAAAGTTCTCCTCTAACATGGCTAATCAGGTCTGGGTAGAGTCAAAAGATGACCAGGCTCCCTAGTGAAGCCATGATTAGGCAACATCTGTGAATGTGGAACTCTCATTTCAAGGAAAAGGCCAGAGGCACACTCAGCATCTAACCCTTCTGTAGGGCCTGCTGGGAGTGGGCCAGCTTTGATCTCATACTGCAAAAGGACGAGAGCTTGCACACGAAATAAGCACAGGGATGTAACATGCAAGAGTGGGCTAATGAGTTTAGGGTGAAACAAGACCAAAGAATAGGAGGAAAGACATGAAAACATCATTTCACTGCATTGGCCCTTGAGCCTGGGCTATTTTGCAGATAGAGATACCAAGACTCCAGCTAAGCATCTATGTGGGCATTTGTGGCTGTCAGGTTTATAGAGGCCAACTGTGAGCCACAAGCTTTCTGACCCTTAAGCCAATGGTGCCTACCTCTTCTTGCACCTCAAAGAGAGTGATAGACAGAGAGCAAGCCAGGATGTGTGATAGCAAGCCAGGATGCAGGGCCTTTTCAGAAGACAAAGACTATTACTTGAAAGAAAAGAAAATCACAGAAAATAAGATAAAAATAAAGGATGAGATAGAAACACTTAAATGATTATATTTCTTTCCATCCCCATTCCAGAACAGAAAAATATTTGGTGCTTTGGTCACTCACCTCCCCCGCCCCCAACCCTGAGCATGCAACCTTTAATTCAGCAATGAACTACAACTGTTGACCTTGATTGGAACCAGCAGTATGTACTGCAAACCCAAAACTATTTATGTGGGTATAAACTATAGGCAGTAATGGAAAAGTTTTCCATTACAGGAACCTCCTCTTCAGAGTATCCAGCAGATCCAAAGGACAGTATTCCATGTAAAGAGGTCATTCAGATCTAGTAAAGATGACAACATGAAGATGGGCACTTAGCATAAGGAGGAGGTGGAAAGAGCATTAGAGACAGTGGGTCCTGGAAACCAATGTTTTGGTCTTTTTTTACAGTGTTATTTTGCAATGACAAGCATCTTCATAAGTTGGTAATTAGTTACAAAGGGAAGAAAATGCCAACTCCAGAGTCAGGACAGATGCAGGAAATGTTAAACAACAATACAGCAGGTGAATTGCATTATAAGACAGCAATGCAAGAGCAGCCATGAGTCAGTCCATGATTAATTCCCCAAGCATAGCCCTTAGATGAGTACAGTGTGTTGCTATTTACAAAGCTCCTCACCATTCATCATTCCATCGGACTTCCCAGAAGAAGGGAAAGATGCTTATTCTCAATGTTTCTGCCTTCAGCCCATGGAGGCTGATTTGCCCCAAGTTGTACTCAGTCTTCAGTAGTACCAGGTCTCTGCCACCTACTCCATCCCGAGGAGCCAGAGGTCCAGACTATGGACTGGAAGACAGTGGTATGAGATTTTATGAGGGAAATGCAAATGATGCCTGACCCCCCCTAATTCTGTATGACTAAGAGAGAAGAGAATAAATGTGGAGATGGGAGAAACTGGACAGAGTGAAAACTTAACAATGCCACTGTAAAGTGTAAAGTGATGCAACTGGTTTGGTAGGAACAAATAGTAAAGACAGAGGAGTAGCAGGGGGAAAGTCCACAGAGAAAATGGAGTGGGCAGCAGTGAGGTACAAGGGAAGAGGCAAAACCTGCTTCCATAAGTCAGTGGGAGCCTTAAAAGAAAGACCCCATGGACTAGATGTGCATAATGGAAACAGTAAACTTGGGAGAATACAAAGTACAGCATCAAACACTAACAGCAGGAGACACCGAAATCTACTTAGGTGGCCAGACTAGCCTAGTGGGTGAGATGTGAACTACTGTTAGCCATTTGCTAAGTGAAACAGGCTACTTCTGCCATTTGGAGGAGCTTGGAGGACCCTTGGCCTCCTGCGTGCTCTGCAGCTACCGCCTGGACCTCCCAGACTATGTCCGCCCATCCAAGAGACAACACCTTCCTGGGTGACCACAAGTAGTCCAAGCTGGAGGCCAGAGGGCTGCTGAGGCCACAATGTGGCTCTTTCTAAAGGGCTCTCTCATGCAGAGGCAAAGCCTTTGCCCTGTGGGCCCCAAACACTGAAGTCAGCCTATGCCACCCCAGCACGGTTGTCACACAATCTGATCACTGGGTCAGGAGGACGTGGGTAGCCACATTGCTAGAATGTCTTCCAGGTAACAAGATTAGAATTCACTGAAAGTCCAAAAAGGGGCATGGGTATTTCTGACACCCTGCAAAAGAGGGTATGTTTGGAGAACACTCTACCATTCTCTCCAAATGAACCAAATAAGAGACATCTGTGGGAACAAAGCGACTGGTCTCGGGCTACACACCTGGCATATATATACACATATTAGTTCACAGAGATCTCAGGAAGGTCATTCAAATACAATGTATGTAAGAAATAATTTTGCTCAGTGAATCAGAAAAAAGTTAAGATGGTTGTGTATATGTCTATAATTCCAGGGAGATGGACATGTAGCTGAAGCATAACAACACCGCCTCCATTCAGCCCATAACCTTGCACATGTGGTCTGGAAATTAACAACCTTGGCTCATCTGGGTACCATACCATAATTTTTGCTGAGTCTCTGCAATGGCTACACTATTATGCAACTGATATTTTCCTTCACTTGACTCACTTTTCCTTTTAATATGGAAGTTAAAATATATGAAATTTGTAAGACGGTCATACATGAATAGCCAGTGTTTCTGAATGAACCCCAGCCAACTGTAAATAGAAACAGTCACTGAAGTTGTAGAAGTCCAGTCTGTGTTATCACATAAGGTCATGTTTTTCTACCACCTGTAAACCAGAATTTTGGGATACAGGGCCTAGAACCAACTATTTCATTTAAGAGGAACAGTAATTTGACTTATGTTGTGTGGTCCCTAAAAGCCAATGTTCTCATCTCTAGAGCCTCCAGAGAATTTATCTATCCATTCATTTTGCTTTTGATAAATATCCAATTAATACTTCAATAGCAAATCACATATGTTTTCCCTTCTTGTGGGGAGAAGGAACTGAGTCAGGGTCTCGTATAACCTGGCCTGGCTGTCCATCTCTTATGCAACTGAGCATAAGTTTAAGCTCCTAACCCTCCCTCCTCGGTCTTCCAAGTTCTAGGACTGTAGGCATACACTACCATGCCTAGTCATTAAAATAAATTATATCTACTATACAATATGTAGGAACCTCTGTTCCAACAACTATGCTCCTGTGTAAAGACAGAGTATTTTTTCTTTTCAAATGAAGCTGTCATGGGTTTTTTTGTTAATTCCTATTCTTTACCTTTCAGCAACAATTTTCTGTTTTCATAGCAAATTTCACAAAATGATGCCATAATTTATATGTTCTGTTCTTGAAGTTAGCTCTTGAGTTTTTGCCTGGCACTGTGCATGTTTCTCATGATCTTGGTACCTTGGGCTGTCGGATCTCATGGGTATCATTCAGTGATGGTGTGGCATTGAAAGCAAGGGAACCATCAAAGTCTCAGGGATTTCTTCCTTGGAGTCCAGGTCTTGAATTAGTGAGGAGAAGGAAAAGGAGGGTTGCTCTTCATCAACAATGAGCATTCCCATTCCTGGGATCTGGCTGGCTGGCAGCTGATCCTGAGCTCAACTCATCAGTGGTGGGAATGTCCCTAAGACAGGGTCAAGGCTCCATAGGCACTTAACTAGACCTCCCGGGGAAGCCAGCAGGCCTGTTCTCCCTCAGCTGCACACTCAGTCTGTAAGGGACACTTCCTATCTTGCTGGCATTCTTGGGCTCCTTCAAGTTCTCCGTAATTCCTGAAGAGAAAGACCAGGAAAAAGACACAAATATCCACAGCATGCTAACCAGTGTTGGGAGTACATTCAGTGACTACCTCACAGCGCTGTCCCCACGCTGTGTCGTCAGAAAAATGCACAACACAGGACCAAAGAGGCAAGGTTCAGTCCTCCCCACCCCTTAGAAGAAGGGAAAACAAAGCTGAACAGTGAAAGAGACTATGAATGAGACAGGAGAGGCAGATTCTAGAACACAGAATGAAGAAGGTTTTTAAAAAAAAAAAAAAAAAACATCTGGGTTTCCTTCTTCCCTTTCGCCCCTCCGCTGTGGAATGGAAAAACAATGGCTTTTCTGAGGCACTGTGCAGACAAGGCAGCTCTGAAAAAAACTAATGGCCGTGATTAATGACAATGGGCTGGAGGAGAGCAGGGACACAGCCGCCACATACATCATCCCTTCCCGTCAGTCTCTGCTCCTCCTGCCCCTCTTCATCCTACAGCCAGGCATTATAAAAATGTCTTATCTGCTCCGGACGCTGATTTTAAAGCTGAAATCACAGCTAGACCCCCACCCAATAGACAAAGAATGAGAAGAAAGGGCCTGAGAAAGAGTGCTGCCAGAAGAGGGGAAGGGAGGGAGGAGAGGAGAGGGAGAGGAAGAGGGAGGAAGAGAGGAAGAGAGACAAAGAGGTGATAGGGTGAACAAGAAAATGGCATGTAAAATAACTCTAAGATATTCTGGGGAAAATGCACAGGTTGTAATCATTCAAGATTTCAGCGACTTGACTCCTCACATGCTGAAGCCACATTTTCAAGGTCTTATCTGCCATATGGTTCCCTGTTTGGATGATTTATTAGGTGTGGAAAGCACACTGATAAATTTTACTGCATTTCCCTGAATAGGCAACCTATGGTGTCAATAAGAAAGCTCAGGCGGCTTTAATGAAAACTGCAAGCACCAAAGGGTAACCATTTATTTATGAGTCGCTATAGTATTCCTAGGACAAAATTTATCTTCCCTTCTCACGCACTCTGAGGAAACCAAATCTGGTCAAAGTAACAGAGATCACATCCATATGTCAGTGGCTTGCTAACATTGCCCCTGCATGAGGCACCAGCTGCTGCAAGGGAGAAATTGTTTGGAGCCTTAGAGTGACCCATTTTGCATAAGAAATCTTGTTTTTATGAAAAACAAGGAGAGACCTGAAGAGCTCTGCAAACACCATAGCCTCAGCAATCACACTTAAGGGCATGGAGGAAGCCTCTCATTTTTTTTCTTCACCCATAAAATGGGACAGCTGCCCCAAGGGTAGGGATGAAAGAGGAGAAGGTGATGTGCGGAAGAGGAGGAGAGAGACTCAGATAGTTTAATCCATAAATATTTTACATTCAACCAATCTGCTGTACAACATTATTCCCAGGAACCCACTCCTTCATAGGATGCCAGTCAGAAAACAAATAAAAATCTGTATCCCCCAACACATCACCTGACTCCCCCCACCCCTGCCAAATGCCTCACTTCCTGGCTAGTAGCTATCTGCAAGTCTGATGTGTGCATTATTTTTATAACAGAGAAACATCCAACTTTTTGAAGCTCCAAAGGCAGCAGAACTAGTGACCAAAGTCCGGGAAGGGAGTGGAGGGGACCATAGCAGAGGGCAGGAAGGGAACTAGCCGTGCTCTCCGGCTGGGTAAGCCAGGGCCTCGGAGAACTGCCATAGAAAAACACTTGGCCAGATCTCCAAATCTGGTTTCCCCACTGTCTTACACACTATGCCTTGTTCTGAGTGAAGACAGCCTGGCCCAGGAATATCACAAGGAAGGAGACAGATTCTCCAGAGCACACACTTGGGGAACAGACACTCAGAGAACCAGAAAGCAACACAGGGTCAAAGCAAAGTTGAAGGGCTGGACAAGGTTCCATCAAAGTTAATGCTCTGAAAATTGCCTCTCCTAAATATTTCCCCCAGTTCTATTTCATCCAACACTCCTGTATTTTACAGGGTTTTTCCCCCATGTTCTGCATCAATATTTTCTAGAATAATTTCACAGTAAGAAGGTTGAAAAAAATGCATTCTTACCCATTGTCACCCATGTCATTACCTCTGTAAACCCAACACACACACACCATACACACACAAACATACACACATGCATACACACATACATACACACTCATTAACACACACACATACATAATGACTAGGTAAATAAAATCTTTGGAAAGCAGAACAAAAATAATCAACATGTTAGAGGAAAAAAACTTCACATCATACATAATAAACAATTAGAAGTCACCTTAATCAGCTCAATTACTGCCATCGCTGCTTTTAAAAGCTGCTTAGTAAAATTGCATCAATTAAAGTTTAATGTCTTATAAAAGATCACTCAAGTATTATAGTAGAATTAAGAGGAAATAGGTACCACTTGGACCTAGGCCATATTTTTAGAGTTTTTTTTCAACCAGAAAGATTTACAAGAATATTCATTATTGCCTAGATTGATTTCAATTCAGCCCCTGACTTATTAAAGAGCTGGGTGAAAGGACCCAGCATGGTTCAAAGCACATTCAGCCAACTGTATTTTCAGTTTGTTAAATATTTCAATGAGTTCTCAAAGGCGTCACATAAGTAAAACAACCATTTTTTTACACACTTTCCCCTTGATCTTCGTGTGAGTCTCTCCACAGGACATTCAGTGCGCACAGTCATTGTGCTTAGCTCCCACCAAACGGCTTCTGAGGAAGGGTGTGTGCTCTGGGAGACCGCCTCTCATGGCCTCTGAAAGCCTCCCATTCATGGGAGTCCATTCTGAGAAGCCACAATATGAACCTCAGATTGTAGCAGGATACTGAATTGCCAAAGGGGACTCAAAGAGCACAAATGGGGAGGATACCCGCCCCCCCCCCCCAGAGACTCTAGGGCAGCAAAAATTTCCCTGAGGCCCAACAGGACCCACTTTACAGTAGTTTAGGTTTTTCACTATTTGGCCAAGGAGACAGATAGGGGCTGAAATCTTTCATTCAGCTAACTCCTCAGACTCGAGTCTGACAAGGCTTACATCCATACAGATAAGAGGGGGAGTGCTCTTGCTGATCTTACCAGAACCACTGAAGGGGCTGTGTGATGACGAAGGCTCCTGTACTCGCCCACGTATAAAGAGTAATAGACAGTACAGGCTTCCATTCCCAGGATGCAGCTAGAGTAGGCAAACTCACACACACACAGAGGAGAGGGGAGGTTGCTTGGTCCTAAGGGGAGCGGAGCATGTTAGTGTTTCATAGTACAGAGAGTCCATTTGAGAAGAAAAGAAAGTTCTAGAGACAGCAGTGCTTGCTACACATCCATGTGAATATATTTACTGCCACAGAACTATATACTTAAAAATTGCTAAAACAGTGGGCTTTAGACTGTTTTATATTACTACCATAAATAAGGAATGAAAGAGTGAAAGAAATCACAGTCAATCACTACCAACTACCCAGACCCGTGGACTCTATAGCAGAGACTCTGCTTCTCAGTGGGCTTGCTCCACTGCCAACCTCTGGTCCAGCAGCCGAAAGGGAACCCTGCTGTGTACAGCACAGACACGCAGGGATGAACATCTTGTTCAATTCAGCCTTTATATACCCACCTTTGCCTCCAAAAGACACTAAGGAGCTGGGATTCTCCCAAAGGGTCCTTCCCCTGTGACCTATGTCTCCTTGCCTGGGAGCCCAGTCGACTCCAGCCTCCCAAACCCAGCCTCTCTTCTCCCCAAACCCTGTGAACCTTAGTAGCCCACTTCCTCCCTCATCACTGCTCACTGCTTCACCCACCTCAAGTCTCCACCAGTCGATGGCCAATTCAGAAACAAGAAGAAAAGTTGGTGACACTTATGATATGATTTGCAATTTGTGGTAAAATTTAAGCTAACTGAAGCCCCTACATACACACACAAAATGATTTTGGTATTTAAATTCGCAATGTAAACAAGAGTTGGGGAGTAGTCAAGCAGAGCGAAGTGATTCTTAATGATCTGAATTCAAATGTCTATATTGTGTAACAATTACCACCCATTAGAAAGACATTCAAGAACCAAGACTAATAAACTTGACCCTATATTGATAAAGTGGCCTCTGAATTCTGATCTCTTACTCACAGATTAGTGCATCCCTCAGCTCTCACCAAATAGGCTCCTTTTTAAAGTAGATAGTGACTAACACAGAAGCCCACAAAGGGTCAACATGCAGAAAATAAGAGGCTGTAGAGTGCTCAGCTCTAAATGGGATGTGTGTAGCATCATATTCCCCACCCAACAAGGTTCAGAGAGGATCACCACAGAAGAGAAGGTAAAAAAACTGCAAGAGTCAGAGGTAGAGGACATTCGCAACAAAACATTGTTTGCTGGACATGATGGGGCCACTGCGCACGTGAGCTCACAGCGGCTAGGACTGCCCAAGTTCAGCCCACCCAAAGCTCAGCACGGGTGGGTGACGTCCCACCATAGCTGAGAAGCGATCACAACTGAGGGATGATGAGGGGCGGAGCCTTGATTCTTCTCAGGGATGTGGTCCCTGAGAGGCTTCCCATGTTCTGGGAGATGGTCCCACACCGGCACACGTACAGGTAGCACTAAGTGGTTTCAGTGGGTTTCAAAACAGGGCTCATGAAATTGGGAGAAGACAGTAGTAGAAGGCATATAGGAAGAGAGGAAATAGGGGAGTGGGTTTGAGCAAAATATTACTTTAGGTATTCTCAAACAATGATAGATAGATAGATAGATAGATAGATAGATAGATAGATAGATAGATAGATAGATAGATAGACAGACAGACAGACAATTTGATTCTACCTCTGTCAAGCAAAGCTGGGCCAGTCCCAGGAAGTCCCTCATTGTTGTTTCATCATCCACACAGACTCTCCAAGTTCTTTCTGTGTACCATTAGATTATACAACTTACATAAGGTACTTAGAGTATTTACATTGCAGAGAGAGTGTCAGAGGTATGAGTGCATATGCATGCTGTGACTGATATGTATACTGTATGCCTGCACATGGAATAACAAAGTATGTTTGTGGATAGAGAGAATGTATCACTTCAAAATAGGTTCTATTCTTAGACCTGGTGAAGCTGGAACTGCCTAATGGCCGGAGCTGCACGCCCCATAAATACTGAGAGCCACTGTTGAATTTTACAATACATATATTTTACCATGATATTGAGGGTCCTTGTATTCCTACTAGATCATTTTTTCACTGTGTGTGTGTGAGTGTACATATGTGTATATGTATGTGTATGTGTGTCTACATGGATGTATATCCCAGAGATCAACATCAGATGTTTTCTTCAACCACTTCTCCACCTTATTTTTTTGAAGCAGGGTCTTTCCCTGGAGCTGCTAATTTGCTAGAAGGGCTAGCCAAAACCTGTCCGTCTCCCCAGCACTGAGATTACAGTGCCACCCCCAGTTGTTTATGTGGATGCTGGTGATGTAGCTCAGATCCCCACGCTTCCGTGTCGAGCACTTTACCAACTGTGCCAAATTCCCATCCTGGTTTTTTTTTTTCTTTCATTTTTAAATAAAAAGTGTTTGTGTGTGTGTGTGTGTGTGTGTGTGTGTGTGTGTGTGTGTAACTGTGTTTGAGTGTGTTTATGTGGACTATAGGTAAAATTAAAAGATATTTAAAATATTTAACACATATGACATATATACATAGTGAACTGATTGTCACAACCAAGCCATTATCTGCTTTTTATATAGTCTTCATTTTTGTATACGATAAAAACATTTAATACTTAACCTCATAGTAAATTTCAAGCATATATGAAACATGAGAAGCTCATTATTTGGGTCGTACATTAGCTCTCTGGAACTTATACATCCTAGATCTAAAACTTTCTGCACTCTGGCCAACATCTCTATATCCCCTACCCCGCTAATGTTGCATATCTCATCATCATTTTGCTGTTTGATTCTAAATGTGTAACTATTTTAGACTCTACGTATCAGTGAGGTCATGTGATACTCTCTGTCTGCCTGGCTTATTTGGCCTAACATAATATCTTCCGGACTCTTTTATGCTGTTACAAATGCAACAATGAACAACTGAACTGCCTTTCTTTTTTAAGGCTATTTAATACTTCCCCTTGTATACACAAAGCACAATTTCTTACCCATCCTCTATCAACAGTTACTTATATTGCTGCCATAATGGGTATCTAGTTTTATATCCAAAGGAAATAAAATTGGTATCTCATAGAGGATTGCTGCACTCCCAAATTCACGGCAGCAGTATTCACATTGACCAACATGTGGCCGCTGACCTTGGAAAGATTCCAGAATAACGTTCTTCATGATTAGTCACCACCCAGAAAAGCAACCTGGACTCTTCGAGGCTCTACCAAAACCTACTGAGTTATTCAACTAAGTACAGGAGTAACGCTTAAAACCTATACATTTTCTTCGGTGATTCTGACACAGGTGGTCTACAGACTAGGATTTGGAAACTTCTAAGTCACCACACTTACCTTCCCATGGGAGAGAAAGCAATGCCATTGCTTCCAAACCTTGCCAGGGCAGGGAATCCACAGGAAGAGAGCAAGTACTGTTTATCCATAAGGCGTTAACACTTGTCTACAGACCATTGAGCGCAGAAAAAGAGAAGGTCAAAGATACGAGATCAGCTGTTAAAAGCCCAACTTGATAGGGCAAGGCGTGGCTTAGTCTCCACTGGCTTCTACCACAACATTATCACCTACACCAAAAGAAAGATATCACTTAATGTAAGGACACTCTAAAAAATAAACAGATTTTACTCAATGATTGCCAGCTATACTAGCTCTAAGAGTGCATAATTAACAGAAAAAACCTGCTGCAAGAGAATATCATGTTAGACAATCCTGTTTATTCATATCTGGCACACTAGAAATCAGTTGAGAATTTAACAGGCATTTAGTTTGCTATGTCAAGAAAAGTCTTGTTCGTTATATAACATATGAAAGACTGACAGAGATAGTTGAAGATTATAAGAATTGCAAAATGTCCTAATCATTTTGGAAATAACTATTTCTGTCAAACTGCATGACACAATGCCAAATATTTTTACCCAGTCATTAAAACTGTCCTGCAAATTTCCCATTGTAGACTTTGATATCTAACTCAAATGACCGTATAAATTTGGAGGCTCGAAAATCAATTTTCCATAAAATATAATTTGAGCTCTGCTAATCCAAACTGGCCTCTTTCCTAATTGGGTTGAATTCATGGGATTTTATTGTCATTCTCTGCCAAATCAAATAAGGGAAACTTGGAACTTTTTGCTATTCTGGATTATAGTATCACCCCTTCTGGTCAGGAGGGATAACCAGAGATTGCTAGCACAGTGAATATTTGATGATGGCTACACTGTCCCTTGGCCTGAGAAATAGAGACACAGACACAAAGATACCTTCAGATCTATTTGTAACCTTGCTTTCTGCCCTCCTGCTTGCTCGTGGCAAATACTGAATTTTCACAGTTCAAAGAGAAATACCAACTGACTTGCTCAAGCCAAAGGTAAATAAAAAGGAAGGCAAAGAAAGGAATGAAGGAAAGGCTGTCACAGCTTTGGGAGTTGCAGGCTTCCTGCCAAAAGATCATCTCCTCCTCAAAACATCTCTAGTCCCAGAACATTTGAAATTAAAGAAAGGTACAGTAGGAAACGAAAAACTTCAGGAAGGATGGGAAGGAAAAAAGGAAGAAGAGGAGAAATGGAGAAGGAAGGGGAGGGAAGGAGGGAGAGAGATGGAGAGACTCTATGCGTGAGCCTCCCTGAGTAAGCACATGAGCGAGCAAATGAATGAAATGCTACACTTAGCTGAGAAGCAGCGAGAAAACAAAACCAAGCTCCAAAGCAGCTGCTGGTTTCTTTTCTGGTTTTAATACTTCCAGCATATCTTCATTATGACACAGTTCTAGAATCAGTGGAGAAGAAATGAAGCCACATGGTAAAGTGGAAATTTCTGGTTTCCTTAAAGACTCAGTTTGGACATTTGATGTTCTGCTGCAAGCTGGGCACGTGATGTTTTTCTGTAGGTTGGCACGTGATATTTTGCTGTGAGCTCTCACATGAGAGGGAGGGGCGTGACTCTGGCCAGCAAAGAACATCCGTGGGTGGCCTCAGAGGAAAGAAGATATACAGAGGCCACCCACAGTGAGGCATGCTTTTTGGGTCAACATCACTGTGCTGATCTTTGTGCTTCGACACTTGACTTAAAAGAGACAGTCATTCCAGAGACCTTCTCAGGGCAGTCCAATTCAATGTTGTGGCTTTTGCTTGTCCTGATCCTCTGAATTGTGTTGCTGCTTGGTGTTGGCCTTCACACTGGACTGTTGGTAACCTCACGACTGAGTTTGGTAATCCCCTAAAAACCCATCAACCCTACCCAGCAGGAAGTAGATAAAAGAGGTCTACAACCCTTTTCCCTACTAGTCTCCTATCTAAGGTTTGGGGGTTAAGAGGGAGGGAGGAGTATTTAAGAACCCTAAATAAAGTAGGTTTGGTGAAAATATAAGCCTACAACATGGTAAGGAACTGACACCAACTCTCTCTCTCTCTCTCTCTCTCACACACACACACACACACACACAAACACATACACACAAGCATGGGCACACATCTGTCTGCCCCATCTGATCTGGTTTGACAGAGGACGCTTGCAGCAGTGGATGCTTCTTATTTCACCACTAGAAGACAAACACTCTCTGGAAAGACAGGGGACCAGGAAGAGTTTCTTTGCCTGCCCATAATAATGACAACAGTCTGTCTCCACCAGCCAGCCACACCATGCCCAGGAACCTGACTGTACAAGCCAGAGAAATGGGCATCTCCTTTCCAGCTTCTCTTCCTGCGAACGCCACCTCTTAGTCTTTAAGGCACGGGATATTGTTTTGCTCCCATTAGTGTTGCCATCCCTGCCTTATCAAGAAGGGCTAGAAAGGACACCTTAGGACAAGGGTCCTGGTTGTCATTTTCAAATGAGACCAGAGCATCCTACCAGTAGCCTCTCCATGTATTTAGCCTCTTCTTTATCTTCCTGCTGTTAGTGTTTGAGAAAAACTATCCCACAGTGTAGAAAGTTACTGGGTTCTGCTCTTTTTGAGCCGAACATGGAAAACAGGACATGTCTAGATGGAGACAGACTGCCTCTTGATTGCAGCCTGCTGTAACCCACAGGTATAACAGTGTCTCCTCCACTTAGGCAGGGACTATCAGCTGAGCAACAACAGATCCAACCACAATCGGCAACAGCACTGGGAAGAAAAGACCCTTGAAGAAGACATAAATCCAAACTCAGGAAATTAATTTAAAATTTAGGAGTCTCCTTGCCCAAGCCTGGACTTCACAGCCTCTGGTCCCATGAGCCATGCAACGGCATCAGCTTGTCATGATGACTTGGGCTCACGTGAATAAACCATCTCTGTGAGCATTTTCCTCTACTCCAGATGCTATGAACTCGTGTGAGAGTCTTCTCTTACTTCAGCTCTCCATGAGCATCGTTCCTCATGTCAGTTCTCCACAACTTGCTCCAAGAGGAAACTTCAGCATGGCTGTGGAGCCCACTCTCTCTACAAAGCTGCGGCAAGGAATAATTGGAGATGACAGGTGATCATGACAGACATGAACCCTGGTAAAGAAATTCAACTTCTGTGTCTCAGTGGGTCTGGAAGGTCATTCTGGCCCCACACTAACACTCTAAGAATTTTCTGTCATTTACTGTACTTTATCCCCAAGGAAGCTTGGATTTCTCCTGTATTACTTCTTTTCTTTAAAATTTATGTGTGTGTGTGTGTGTGTGTGTGTGTGTGTGTGTTACCTGTGTGTCTCTAGGTGCACCACATGCATGCAGTGTGTTCAGAGAACAGAAGAGAGTGCTAGACACTTGACACTGGAGTTACAGGTGATTATGAGTTGTCATATGAATGCTAGGAACCAAATTAGAGTCCTCTTAGGTACTGAGCCATTTCTCCAGCCCTTACTTTGACTTTCTAAAGTCTCCACATTAAACATGAAAGTTTTCTAAGAAGTAAAATCAAGTCTAAAGTCCTTTCTCTAGACAATGGACATTTTATGACTTATAAATGGAAGCCTGGGACATAGCTCAGTCCCTAAAACATTTCTCTTATATGGTGGAGGGGAACAAAAAAAAAAAAAAAAACAAAAAACCTAAACATAGTGGCACATGTTTGTGACACCAGCACTGAAGAAGCAGAGACAGGTGGTTCCCTGAGGATTATGAGACATCCAACTTAGCTTACTCGGTAAGTTGCAGGCTAGTTCTTTTGAGAAAGAAAGAAAGGAATAATGAGAGAAAGAAGGAAGGAAGGAAGGAAGGAAGGAAGGAAGGAAGGAAGGAAGGAAGGAAGGAAGGAAGGAAGGAAGGAA
>NW_026590062.1:28253852-28319335 GCF_907164565.1 Psammomys obesus
GAAGGAAGGAAGGAAGGAAGGAAGGAAGGAAGGAAGGAAGGAAGGAAAAAGGACAAAAGAAAAGGAAGATAGCACCCAAGATAGCAACTCAAAGTTGACCTCTGACCTCCACACATGTGCACACGAACATATATACACTAAGTAAATGAAATATAAATGGAAAATCAAAAGGAGAATAGCGAACTGATTGAATTTTAACAATGAGAGTATACTGGGAGTCAACCCAACTGATAAAACTGGAGCTCAGACAAGTCAGACGCACTGAATCTGGATCCCGGTGATTAGGCTAGGCTAGTTGCGCATCAAGCCCTAGTGATCCTCCTGCCTCCACCTCCCCAGCATGGCGTTTACAGGCATGTGCCACTGTGCCCAGCCTTTTAAATAGGTGCTGTGAATCCCACACTCATGTCTTCATGCTTGCACAGCAAGCATGTTACCAACCAAGCCCTGCTCACAGACATTCATGGATTTCTACTATCCCAGCTGTGCGTATCAAGATCCCAGGCTATTCTCATCAACCTGATAAAAGTGATACAGTACTGTGGACGAGAGCCAATAAATTCATGATCAGTAAAGCAAATTTTACCTTAATTTTTAAAAACTGAATGTATAAGTTGGTGACTTATACATTGTATAAGTATATAATGTATAAATTGCCTCCTCAGTCAGGACAACATGAAGTAGAATCTATGAATTTCTGAAACCAAATGTAAATTTAAATGTTCAATGCCTTTTTTTCCTAAAACAAACATCTATTCTTTTTAAAAGATTCTCAAATATTTCCCTTATATATTAAGAATCATCAAACTCCTATAATTATTCTCTCAAAGACTTGCTGTCTGGTCCCTCTTATAAATTCACAATACCCGTCACTTTCAGTCTCCTGGAATTACTTTATATGACTGAGATTAATTTAATAATATTTGGAAGAGTTTTTTTTTTCTTTTTCTTAACATAAAGACGCAGGCAAAGTGTGGAGGTGGCCCACTGACTGTCACTGACAGGATTCATTTTAAAAGTACATTCTTAATCATGAAACAGACCCTAAACTTGACTTGCTGCCAAGATGAAATTTTCATTATTTCCCTCCTCACTTGAAATCTGCTTTATGAAATGGTGACTTTTAAAAAACTTTAAGGTCAGGCTGACTATATACAGAATGGCATGATCCTGAAATGCATAAACCATTGTCATTAGACACTAAGATATAAGGGTCCTCCTTAGTGGGAAGCTGGGTTACTGTATAGTTGAAATCTAACTACCCATCATAAACATCTTCAATATATCTGAAGTAGCAGGGTGGACAGCTTCTCTCACATGGAGGGTCATTTATGGAGCAGTCAAAGGGTACAGTGGGAAAAAAAGAAGTATGAAGAGGGACACAGCTTTATAAAACGAATAACTTTTCTCATTCTCAATATTTCTTATGTTCTTTTATAACAAATTGCTTGGCTCTTGAGAGCAGACTCATAAAAGAAGTGAAATATATTTTTCTATCCTCAGTCTGAACTTTTTTTAGTACATAAAGTTGTAATGACCCTCTCCAAACAATGAGCCAACGCTTCAAAAATTTCCATTGTTCCAAAGACACAAATTACCTTGTGCATCTATGTCCATCAACAGAATGAGGAAGGAAAACACATGAAAGTCATTTCAAAGACATCTCCTAGGAGTTACACTTGGAAGCTGGGAAAGCCCAATAATCCCCCTACCTAGATAACAGAGTTTTCCAAACGACTAGGGGGAGCAGCAACGGAGCAGGGCCAAGCATTTGAATCTTATAAAGGAGGCTCTGTATTAGCCCCTGGGGAGCCAGTCCAACATGCAGTAACTTTATGGCGGGTCGACCTCTTGAAGGCACAGCCCTACCTTGAGTGGAAGGGAACCAAAACAAAATGCTATCTTCCAGCAGTTTACACAGTTCAAATGGAATTTCTCCAAGCTCTGAAAATAGGTTTATTCAGTCCATATGGCATCCCACCCTTTCCCTTTAAACAAACGAGACTTAGAGGCGAATAGTCATGGCTTAGTTGCTCAAGATCAAAATCCCTCCCCCTTAGCCTCAAATCATCAATGACAGTAACCATATGTCATTTGGAATGCTCAAAGATTGTATGTATTTTCCTACTAATCAGAAATTCAACTGGATATATTGTATAGGAGTCTGCGAAGTACTTCTCACCTCTTCCTCTGTGATCTGAACTGGCCCTGAGTTCCCAAAATGGGATTTAGAAAAGCCATCAATAGATAGCACTCTGAAGTATAAGAGAAGTCACAGAACATCTTTGTGAAAGAGAAAAGGAAGTTTCAAAGGAAGGCAGGTTAGCTGCACTGTCAAAGTCAAAGCACATGCTTCCTAGAAGACAGTCTAACACACTCTAGTCTGAAAGACCATGGGTCAGATCTTGACTTTGCCAACAGATCCTGTCCAAGTTACTTTTCCTGAAGCTCTGTTTTGCCATTGTACACCGACAATGATAATTATAACACCTGGATCATAGCACTGAGAAATGCGCTAACTCATGGAAAACACTGAGCAGAGAAGAGCTCCGGGTAACACTCCATGTCTGTCAGTTTGGCAGACGCTATAACTCCATTTTTAACTACCAACATCAAGGAAAGGAAAGCAAATCATAATGCTCCTTTCCTTGTAATCCTTTTGTCCTAGACAGAAATTCCCTCACCAGTGCCTTTGTTTCCACCTAAACAAAACGCTCTTTCCCCTGGAGTAAGTATTAGAACAGCACAGGACATTCCCAACATCGCCGAAGCGGATTATTCTGAACTCTGTCCTTCTCCACCACCACCACCACCCCGCCCCGTGGCATCTTCCATTGTCGTTCCCAAGGGGTCAAATTAACTTACAACAAAATCAGCATTCCCTTTTCCCTGGGACTTTCAGAAGAGGGGTAGGGATTCCCAGGCCAAAGAAGCCCTTTGAGAGGCTCCCAGGCTCTCAAACCAACAGGCAAGAAAGAGCAGCCATTCACGGACAAGTAAGTGATTTGCATTTCCAAGGGTGTGGGGAAACATATTAGTTATAATTAGCAAACACACAGAGTCCCCTTGACAGCTTCACTTTACAGACCCTTGAATGTTTGACAAGAAAAGGTCATGTTTTGTAAAATCCTCAAAAGGTCATTCAATAACAAATCACATGAATGAAATCGCAAGGGTTCCGGAGGTTAACAGAGACACCACAGGCAGTAAAGTGCGTTTTAAGGTAAACAAGGAAGAGTGAAGGCGGCTGGGCCTCAGCCCTGGAAGGGGGAGCTGCAAGCAAGTCTCTAATTTACCAAACACTGTAATTTCAAGACATTTTCTTTGCACTTGGAGATTTAACACTGAATGCTGTTTCTCAAGTTGTGCACACTTGGGGGATTAGCAGATAACAGCCCAGCCATATTTCAACATTTCTTCAAAAGGTCTGGGCTGACCTTCACGGGTTTTTTTTTTTTTCTAAGTGTGTTTTTTATTTAATAAGTCATATGAGGGGATTCCACTTAAAACAGAAAGGTGGCTGCATATGTGACACACAGACACCTATGTATCCCAAGTAGCACAGCCCGCATCCCTGACACATTTCCAAAAGTGGAAACTGGAGTCCTTCCAGCATCTTCTTCTGGTACTTTGACCTGCTCATGACCTCTTCCTTCCCAGGTCTATTTTCTTCCTCTACAAAAGCCAGCAGCCCATCTCTCACAGTCAGGAGCCTCCAAGGCTTGTTTACACAGGGTCATTTAGCTACAGAATCAGCAGGGAAAGGAGAAGGAGGAGAATGCATCTGGCCTAAAGGTCAAAAGCATGATCCAGAAGTACAGGGTGGACAGGTTTAAAGGAGGGCACTCCCCAGGATGGGACCAACTGGCCAATGGCATTCCTGAGAAGTTCTGGCCAACACAAGGAATATAGGAGCTCCCTTCCAGGAGTTTCAGAGTTGACACTCCCCTCATATAGAGTGATAAATGTTAAGATTAAGAATGTGAGGTGTTCACAGGGGGGATACAAAGTGAATAAAGTGTAATTAATAAAAATTTATTTCTCCCTAGATGCTGAAAAAGCATTTGACAAAATCCAACATCCATTCATGTTTAAAGTATTGGAGCGATCAGGGATATAAGGCACATATCTAAACATAGTAAAGGCGATATACAGCAAGCCTATAGCCAACATCAAACTGAACAGAGAGAAACTTAAAGCAATCCCACTGAAATCAGGGACAAGACAAGGCTGCCCACTCTCTCCATACCTCTTCAATATAGTGTTGGAAGTCCTTGCTAGAGCAATAAGACAGTTGAAGGAGATCAAGGGGATACAGATGGGAAAGGAAGAAGTCAAATTATCACTATTTGCAGATGATATGATAGTATACATGAGTGACCCCAAAAACTCTACCAGGGAACTCCTACAGCTAATAAACACCTTCAGCAAAGTGGCCAGATACAAAATTAACTCAAAAAAATCAGTAGCACTCCTGTATACAAAAGACAAAAGGGCTGAGAAAGAAATTAGAGAAACAACACCATTCACAATAGCCACAAATGACATAAAGTACCTTGGTGTAACCCTAACCAAGCAAGTCAAAGACTTGTATGAAAAAAATTTCAAGTCTCTGAAGAAAGAATTAGAAGAAGATATCAGAAGATGGAAAGATCTCCCATGCTCATGGCTTGGCAGGATTAACATAGTAAAAATGGCCATCTTACCAAAAGCAATCTACAGATTTAATGCAATTCCCATCAAATTGCCAACACAATTCTTTACAGACCTGGAAAGAAAAATTCTCAACTTCGTATGGAATAACAAGAAACCGAGAATTGCTAAAACAATCCTCTACAATAAAAGATCTTCTGGAGGTATCTCCATCCCTTATCTCAAGCTGTACTATAGAGCAACAGTTATAAAAACTGCATGATACTGGCATAGAAACAGAATGGTGGATCAATGGAACCGAACAGAAGACCCAGAAATAAACCCACACACTTATAGACACCAGATTTTTGACAAAGATGCCAAAACCATACAATGGAAAAAAGATAGCATCTTCAACAAATGCTGCTGGTCTAACTGGATGTCTACATGCAGAAAAATGAAAATAGATCCATACTTATCACCCTGCACAAAACTGAAGTCCAAGTGGATCAAAGACCTCAACATAAAACCAGACACATTAAATCGGCTAGAAAAAAAAGTGGGGAATACCCTAGAACTCATTGGTACAGGAGAAAACTTCCTGAAAAGAACACCAACAGCACAGGCTCTAAGAGCAACAATCAATAAATGGGACCTCATGAAACTGAAAAGCTTCTGTAAAGCAAAGGACACCGTCATCAAAACAAAGCGATAGCCTACAGATTGGGAAAGAATCATCACCTACCCTTTATCTGACAGAGGACTCATATCCAGTATATATAAAGAACTAAAGAAGCTGAAAAGCAGCAAACCAAGTAATCCACTTAAAAAATGGGGAACAGAGCTAAAGAGAGAATTCTCTGTAGAGGAATATCGAATGGCAGAGAAGCATTTAAAGAAATGCTCAACCTCATTAGCCATTAGGGAAATGCAAATCAAAACAACCCTGAGATTTCACCTTACACCCATCAGAATAGCCAAGATCAAAAACTCAAGTGACAACACATGCTGGAGAGGTTGTGGAGAAAGGGGAACACTTCTCCACTGCTGGTGGGAATGTAAACTTGTACAACCACTCTGGAAATCAATCTGGTGCTTTCTCAGACAACTAGGAATAGCGCTTCCTCAAGATCCAGCCATACCACTCCTAGGCATATACCCAAAAGAGGCTCAAGTATACAAAAAGGACATTTGCTCAACCATGTTTGTAGCAGCTTTATTTGTAATAGCCAGAAGCTGAAAACAGCCCGGATGCCCCTCAACTGAAGAATAGATGCAGAAACTGTGGTACATCTATACAATGGAGTATTACTCGGCAATGAAAAATAAGGAAATCATGAAATTTGCAGGTAAATGGTGGGACCTGGAAAGAATCATCCTGAGTGAGTTGTCCCAGAAGCAAAAAGACACACATGGTATATACTCACTCATATAAACATACAACATAGAATAAACCCACTAAAATCTGTACATCTAAACAAACTAAGCAACAGAGAAGACCCTAACTAAAATGTTCAATCCCCACCCTGAAAGGCAAAGAAGATGGCCATCAGAAGAAAAAGAAAACAGGAAACAACCTAGGAACCTGCCACAGAGGGCCTCTGAAAGCCTCTGCCGTGCAGATTGTCAAAGCAGAGGCTGAGCCTGATGGCTAACTGATGGGCAGAGTGAATGGAATTTTATATAAGAAGTGGGAAATAGTAAGAGCTGGAGAGGACAGGAACTCCACAAGGAGAGCAACAGAACAAGATAATTTGAACACAGGGAACTTCCCAGAGACTCATACTCCAACCAAGGACTATTCATGGAGATAACCTAGAACCCTGACAATGCAGCCACTTCTGATGAGAACTGATAGACTAAGATCAGAAAAAGGAGAGGAGGACCTCCCCTATCAGTGGACTTGGGGAGGGGCATGGGGGGGGAGGGTGGGACCAGGAGGGAAGGAGGGAGGGGCTTATGGGGGGATACAAAATGAATAAAGTATAATTAATAAAAGTTAAAAAAAAATAAAAATTTATTTTAAAAAAAGATTAAGAATGCTGTTAGAGAAGGTTCTAGAGCCTGAGGAAATGCAGACCAAAGTAGCCCACGCTCCTGATTACCTGAAAAGAATAGTAATCTCCTGGGTGTCCAGTGACAGGGTGCAGCTCCCAGGGAAGGGGCATGATGAAACTGGCAATAGCAAACCTATTGCCTCACTTGTTCTGTGACGTGAAGTTGATCCATATGCTAGTCCTGTGCCTCAGGTTGCCACCGAAAAAATGGACTCATTTTTGGAGGAAACAGGAGAGATGAGAAAGACACGTTATTTTCCACTGTAGAATCCTGACTCTGATCTCACCATTAATAATCACCCCTTCCTCCAAACCCAGCCTCATTGGAGCAGCCACTCTAAGGTCGTGCATTGCTCTGTTTGCTAGCTCTTTGTAGCTATTTGCATCTTAATTAAAGTTAAATAACATTTTAAACACACCTCCTCAGCCACAGTGGCTTGTGTGTTCCGTCGATGCTTAGGTCTGGTGACTCCCACACCAGGCAGAGCAGAAACCCACAATTACCACCACCACATAACATTCTAGCTGCATTCCATCACAGGCCCAGCCTTCACCCTCTGTGACTATCCCCACTCACACCTCGGCTCCCATGAGCAGGGCCCACCCTGAGACCGCCCTTCACACGCAGCCTGACAGATGGCCCTGAGCGTGTCCTCTCACCTCTACAATTACCTGCGGCCCATCAGGCTCTGCCAGGCTGGTGACTGTGTGACGAGAGTGACGGTCAGAAGCAGGACACCTCACTTTGTCTTTCTTGCCAACTATTTTAGCTTATTTGCCACGGGTACAGGGTATAATTAATATCGCACAGGAGCCAGCATTGTCATTTTTCAAATCATTTCCCTGGAAATGTTCTACACCTCTTAATGGCCCTGCTAATGCTGTAGCTGTCATGTTTTGGACAGCTGCACTTTTACAAGACAAACTCTATAGCGCCAGGAGACTCTGCAGACTTTTCAGCTCAGGCTCACAGGTCATGCATGCCAGCCAGTAATGGCTAGATGGAAATCTTTGATTAGTTTTTTTTTTTTAACTCCTTGGTACAGAGCATTTCTCAAATGTCATCTTTGAGGCTCCCATCTCTAGCCCCCACTGCTCTCCCTGTGCCCCCATGCCCACTGCCTCTCTTCTGTACCACCTGATGCACAGGGTACGAGGAACACAGGCCCAGGTCATTATGGCTGATTAAAGCCAGGACACTGTCCAGAGATGAACAGGCTGGACAAAAGCCAGGCCTCTTTGCTAAATGCCACACACTGAGAAAGTTGGGCCCTTTGTGCCTATGATTCTATCTTTCAGAAATATGATTTTTTTTCCTCTCTAACAACTTAACAAAAGGTTTGAATTTCTCCATATCCTGGATACATTTAAGAATGGCAGGAGGAGGAGGATGGAGGTTTGTACTAGAACCATCCCAGGAGCTGGGCCCAAGAAGGGAAAGCGAAAGCCATACCAAATATTAATAGACCCCGAGAATGATGATGCTCTCAGACCAAGTGGGGAAACTCACTGGTTCATTTCTGAACAACAACCAACCAAGCACTTTGCTGGCGCTTGTTGGGAGTTAATTTTTTTGTTTTTTTTTTTTTTTAGCTGAGGACATAGCTATTAGTACAGTGCTGGACTAGTATGCACTAAAACCCTGGGCGTGACCCATTGCACTTCATAAACTGGGTACATGGTTGCACAGCTATTAGCCCAAAACTCAGGAAGTAGAGGCAAGAAGCAACAAGCGTTTAAGGTCAACTACCAGGTGACCTCAAAGCCGGCCTGAGTTCTAAAATGTCTCAAAGATACATTTTTACTGTCCCTTTGCTAATCGATTTAAGTTCAATATCATGGCTGGTGCTATTCAGAAAACAGACTGCGTCATCTGGAACCATATCTGGAATCCCTGTCTCTTGCAGGGGCCTTCGGTCTCAGTAAAGATGCTAAAGCTGGGCCAGGGAAACGGCTCTTTTTTTGTAGGCTAAACAGCGGTGTCAACTCTGTGCCTTTAATACCGCGTTTATTAGTGCTCCGCAGCCAAGGGAGAGACGAGCACAACTCCCTCTCACGCTGCGTTTGCAAAATGCTCCAGAAGTTGGACTCATCAGCGAAGCAGCGGGTCCCTTGGTTGAAACCAGCCAGGCCAGAAAAGTGACATGAACAGGATGCTGCTAAACATGCGCGAGTGGAAAATGCACACTGTATTCTCTTCTGCATGATTGGCTGCCATTTAAAAGACAATAAACAGCAACTCGAGATTGCTAACAACGTGTCATTTAAGGTTTGCTGTGGCTCAACATCAAGAAAAATCAATGCGGGCTCTACAGGGGCAGCAAGCCCGAGAACTGAGCTCCGTTTCAGGCCTGTTTGAACTCATTTCCTTTCTCCATGGTTGCCCCCTTGTACTCCCCCTCAGGCGTCCCCTCGCAGCAGGCTGACAGCTTGACACATTGACAGCTCGCACTGAATGACAACTGATTTGTACAAATTTCAAGCCCTATAAATCTACCTGTCACAACAACAACATAAAAGCGCCCAGGCCCAGCAGGTAATTCAGGAAAAGCTTCCCTAGACGGCACTTTCTGAAAAGCAATGGCGTGCCTCCTGCCAAAAATTCCAACTATCATCCTTGTATAACTTTGAATAAAAATTCAGGGCCCATTTTCTTGCCAACAGGCTACCAATCGTCTTATTTAAAGATTAAAAAGAGTGAACGGGAGGGAGGGGGAGGGAAAAAAAACAGCCACACAATTTCATTTTCTACTGATAAGAAAGTCATGCCACCTGCTAGGCCAGGATTACCACACCATTTTTCTCTCTGGTACACAGAAGGAGTAAATTACAGAAGCTTTTTACGGTATTTAAACAATATCCCAGATTGCAGGACTGCATCTCACGGAACCCGCCCGGCTCACCTGGGGCCAGGTCTGCTGCCCGGGTGAGGGGCACTAGCCAGTGAGGAACCAGGACTCAGGGTCCTAGCCACTAGCCATTGTCTCTACTGCCCCAATATGCCTCCCAAACAAAAGCCTTCATATTTTTGCAGCCCCACATTCACGTTCCTTCCAACTGTATCAAGATAAACTTTCACCAAATGCCCCTTCTATTCAAATCAGCAGCTCAGCATAGTACTACATCATAGCATCCTTAAGACGAAAAAGCAACTGCAGGAGAGGACTTGATCTCAGGTTTTATAACTAGGTGGAACACTGAAGAAAAACCACAGACCAATATACAGAACAAAGGATTCAAAGAAGGAAGAGAATAAAATACAAGAGAGGTGTAGCGAGATGGTTCCACGACTAAAAGCACTTAGCACACAAACAAGTTTGGATCTCCAAAACCTGAATATGCCAGGAAGCCATAGTGACCTCCCTGTAACTCCAGCCTCAGAAAGGAGAGGTGGGATCTTAGAGCAATGAGGACAGCTAAAGTGACCAAAGCAGCGAGTTCCAGGTTTGACTGAGAAACCTTGCCTCAAATTGAGGAAAATTCCTGATAGCCACCTCAGGCCTCGACTTGCACGAATACATGCTTGCACACAAACATGCATGTACATACAAATCTGTTTACATGAAAGAATACCCAACACATACACAAGCTTAAAAACATGAAAGAGCAATTTACTTAAGAAGAAGGAGAAGAAGTAGGGTTTTGTTTTTTTTTAATCTCTGTTGGTGAAAGCCTTCTAGAATTTTCACTTAGAAAGGTGTGTGTGGACAGTGGGTATTACCACTTCTCACGGGTGCATTTTCTCCTGCAAACTCTCCACATAAACTCAGAGATGGACATATGGACTCACGTTTGCCTCTAGACATTCAAAGACTTGCTCTAAGACACAGATATACACAGGTATAAACGTCCCTTTTAGAAAACAGTGCCAAACTATCATGTGACCTCAGCATCTTATAACCCAATACAAGGAATGATACACAAATATCTTTGATAGCACATTGCCAAGGGAATCATGACAAGGAAAGACGTTTTTATATTCAGTACATCCGCAGTTTTCTCTACATTATTTTCAATCCCTAGTTGGCTGGATTATGTATGTGGAACATGAGGATACAGCAGCTGAGTGTAATTATTTCTCTCCCATAGAGTACAAGCTTCATCTGTAGTAGAAGGTTGGGGGAGGGAGACCAGAAGGGTACAATCTCTCAACATGGCATGACCTATTTGGTTAAAATATGCAGATTAGATATCTTTGTGAATGGATTCAATTTCTTCGCCTACCTAATTTTTCAAACAAATTTCTTTACTCTTCAATTTGTTTCTTCATTAGTACATAATGAATGAAACCTATTATGTACCAGAAAATAGGTATTCATTTGAAAACACATAATTTGTATTATCTAAACACCATTTACCAGAAGCACTATGAATGTATGGATGGTAAGAGAAGAAAAGTAATTCATATATAAAATATATACACTAAAGTGAGAATGTTCACTTCATACATAAAGAAGTAATACTCTGGCCCAAACTCATATAATGAGTTAATCTGAGAGCTAAAGAAATGATGCCCTGGTTACTATAAAGGCCACTGCCAACATCAACTGAACTTTGAAATGTAACTGTGGTTTTAATTATCTAAATGATATGAGCTGAGATTCACCTTGCAATATTCTTGCTATTAACCTTCTCAAATTGGTTAATGTCAAGACTGACATGAGCCAACCAAACTTCAGCCACGGAGGGAAAGCATGGTCAGTGAGTCTCCCCGTTCATGATTATTTGTCCAAGACCAGCTGTTTTGACTATGGCTCATGAGTAAATAAAAGTGAGTTTAAACTTCACAGGTGTTTCAAAATTTTAAAGGATTTGTATTTCACATGAAGAAGCTAAAATTAAACAAGTTTTCACATAACAAAATAATTGGTCTTGCATAAATTGACACGTGTGGACAATCTTTAGAACGCAATGGAAGAAAAACTAGCAATAACCTACAAAACTGATGTAGGTAATATTTACCTTAAGTAAGCCAACTTTCCTTGTCATTTTTGATCAATATAACATGAATATATGAAAAAAATGAAGCATAGATGGCAAAAATCAAGATATTCAGCTAAATGTCTTGTTTGACCCAATATCTACTCCTTTTCACTAGATTGTTCCTAAGTTAACTTTTCTCTTTTCAACAGCATACAGCTGTCCTATAAAAAAATAACATGTTAGCTAACTAACATCAATCAATCACCAAGATTCAACAAATGCCATCTCACATATGTTCAGCTCCACCCTACTATGAACAGTTAAATAACAAATCATCAAATGGAGAACTTTGAAGTCAACAAAGGCATTTTCAAGTACAGCACTGCTCAGTGGTCTTACATCCACCAAGTTTGCTCTGAAAAATAATCTGCAGAAACAGTTATCTGTAAAACACATGAGTGGTTTGCATCCATATTTCTGTGTGTGGTATCTAATTGTTCCCAAGAAGAAAGAACAAAGCTCTCTTATATATTGATCCCCTCTTACCAATGCTTGTTTCATTGCCTCAATAAAGACCAAGTGTGAGACTTCCAAATGTTGCCTGCCTCAAACCAAAAGTGGCATTTTCTTGTATTCTAGGATAAAGCCACAACTGCCATCACTGTTAAATAGCTAAACCTCTAGAATTCCTATGATCCTCTGGGCTCTAGAGCTGGGCCCTCTCATTTGGGGTGATGCCCTCCCAGATTCCCAAGGTGCATTTCACAGTAGTCCCTCAAAGGGTATGCCCAGACCAATATGAGACATCCCCAGTTCTCCAAACAATACAGTGAGAAGAAAGGCTGGTCTTCTACTGGCAGTGGAACTCAACCTATGTCTCCTAGGACAGAAGAATCCATCTTGTCCGCTATTCCCTATAGAACAATTTGTCAAAAGATGCTTTCCAACCATCTCAGATCATACAAGAAAAACACACCACGAGTCACCCAGTAAGGCTGAAACTCAACTCATGGCCTCCTCAGCTCTATCTACAAGAAAAGCCATGTGTCTAAAGCCATCAGGCACTTCATCTGGTGCCAGACAGTCCAGGCTTGGTTTGTCTGGCACTCAGCAAGGGCAAGACAAGAGAGCAGGGTGAGAAATAAGATCCACACAGCCTCTAGTTTGAACTTCCATAGACTCAGTAAATTTTTACCTCTTAGGACAGGCCATGTTATTTGTAACTGTCAGAGGAAAGAAAATCTGTAATTGTTAAGGGGGGGTGAATCCCGTGCAAATTCTTTCCTGTGCAAAGTGAACAGTCAATCTCTTTTATAAGGATTCCAACAACTGAAACTATCCATTCGTATAGTTTCCTTTAGTCAACAATATTACCTTTAGTAATCTGGGGAATGTGCATCCATAAATTACAGCAAGTGTTATTGCATTGCTGAATAAACAGCAACATTTCCATCAGCAGCAGCAGTGGCAGCCCCACAAAGGTATAACAAACAGACTCAATCATTTTCTTGTCAAGCTTTGCAATGACTGCAGAGTTTACTGCTGGAGATAATGTTGCTTTCCTCAGCATTGTGTGCCAAACTGCAAACTGCTTATTAAAACAAAACCTCTTTTCCAGAGCAGCGTGAGTTGGATAATCACTTACTGCACTCAAGAAGAAAAAAAAAAGAAAAAAAAAAAAACAGGTTTGGTGCCCAGAGGAGGTTAACAATCAGGCATATGTGTTAACATTTGGTTAGTAGAGACCAGTTAGGAAACAAATTAGCCAACATTGAGGGGCAGGGAGAAGGAAGGGGTTGCCTTATTAATGTCCCAGTTGCCCCCAGGGTCAACTGTTTTCGTATGACATCATTCAGCTTTTACAATGTGCTCCACAGAACGGGCTTGGCCTGCTTCATAGAGGCTTTGGCATGGCTGGTTCCAAGGGGATGGGGTGGAAAAGATGATGGGAAGGAAATCAGAAATAAAAAGCAGCTTGCCCAGAATCCCTCTGAAGAAATTTTTAGAAGAAAACAGATTCCAGGAGTAGGAAAGGAGACTGAGGGGAAGGGACAGGTGGGAGCGAATCAGCTTTAAGAACCAGGCATTTGTGACTAAACTATTTCTGAAGACAGCACCTATTATTACTCTTGAAGAAATCGCTTGACATAACTAAGCCAGCAATAACACTAAAAAACCATCCTCAATTGTCCTCGCTTAAAGTAGATTGACAGCCATTTTACTGAGCCTCAGGAGCAGGTAGGCTGAGATGGAGCCTGGGAGGCCTGCCCTGTCAGGAGCAGTGAGTGCTCTGAGAGGAAACCATTATTTCTGACTATTGAACAGCTGCTCTAATACTTTTTTCATGCTTTTCCTCCCCATTTGTATACCCATTACAGCTGAATTAATATCAAAGGAGGCAGATCCTCTCCTCTCAGCCCCCACCTCCACTGTCTCGATGCATGATAGCCTTGTGGTCCCTAGTGGCAGCTGTGGAAGAGGAAAGCCTGTACTTTGGATGTCCCCATCTGAACAGGAAATGAGGCTCTGAAGACTTTATTATCACTTTGAACAACATATGAGTTTTGACTCGTATCAGCGCTCTAAAATGAGACTAGGGAGATGACAAAAGCACATAAACAGAGGAGAAAGGTAACTCCAATAACTGTCACTCAACTTCAACACTACCCTGTACTCCTACCCGGCCCAGTCACTGTCATGCTGGGCCACTCTTCCATTGCATTTTTACCCTTCAGAACCAAGGTCCTTCCAGCTCTGCCCACTGCTCTCTGCTAATTTTGGCCCTCTGCCTGGTGTGTGTGTGTGTGTGTGTGTGTGTGTGTGTGTGTGTGTGTGTGTTCTCCCCTTTCTTGGCTTGTTATTTACATTCATGGCTTCCTTTGAGAAAAGACCCCCTCACGTGCCATCTCAAGTCGCTCAGATAGTCACCTCTCCTGACACTCTATCATTTAGGAATTCCCAGCTATGCTTATTAGCTGTCTCCCATACCAGAAGGTAGGCCTGCTTGCTCAGAGCAGTGTCTCCAGCAGCCACTTAAAAATTATTCCACAGTTCCAGACAAAATATCATTATGAACATAACTCGAGACCTCTGTCAGATCCAACAGTGGTTTTAAGTACAAATGAAGAGTCTCAATGAGAAGGACTGTGGAATCTCAAAAGATGGGACAGCTTTCAAGCTAACATCTCCAAGTACTTGTAGGGAAAGTTGCTGCCTGAAAGTGACATGAGACATGGAAGCTTTAGTCCAATTTGTTTAAAGTACAGAGATGAAGAGAGTTGCTCAGGACAAAAATAAAAGAACTAAGTGGAGGAATAGAAACCCTAGACTTGGGCCACACCCTCTGACAGACACAAACAGGGACACATTAGTCCCTGGAGGGAAGCAAGGGCCTACACTGAATCCTAATACTACTTTTCTTCCTTTTTTCTTTTTATTAATTACAGTTTATTCACTTTGTGTCCCCCCTGTAACACCCTCCCTCTTCCCCTTCCAATTCTACCCTCCCTCCCTCTTCTCCACCTATGCCCCTCCCCTAGTCCACTGATAGGGAAGGTCTTCCTCCCCTTCCATCTGATCCTAGTCTATCAGGTCTCATCAGGTGTGGCTACATTGTCTTCCTCTGTGGCCTAGTAAGGCTGCACCCTCTGAGGGGGAGATGATCAAAGAGCAGGCCAATCAGTTCATGTCAGAGCTGATACTGCTTTTTAAATTATATTTTTACTTTTTATTTTTTGATCTGAGTATATGCCATGTGGATGCAGGTGCGCTGCGGGGCCAGAAGAGGGCACCAGATTGCCTCAAGCTAGAGTTATGAGCTGCCTAGCATAGGTGTATAAACCGAACTCAAGTCCCCTGCAAGAACAAGAACCACTGAGCCATCTCACTAGGCACTGAAATGTTTTTTTTAAAAAAAGACAGAGACCCACTGGGAAAATGGGTAAAGGCACAACCATGCAATTCATAAGAAATGTAGCACAAGAGCCTACTAAATACATAATAGCATGCTCAACCTCATTCATAATAAGAGAAATGAAAATAAAAACACTAAGAAACCCTTTTTTAACCTACCATACTGGCAAAAATCCCAAAGTTTAATAACATACTCTGTTGGTGAGGCTGTGTGAAAATAGGCATGTTCCTAACATTGCTGGTGAGAGTATACATTAGTTTAGCTCCTGAGGAGTACAATTTGCCAATGTCTGTCAAAATTACAAATGCATAGGCCCTTTGATCCCATAACTCTACTTCTGGGGATTTATCGGCTCTACGGAAATACTTGCAAATACCTGAAGATGACAGTTTAAGATCATTTGTTGCAGCTCTGTCATAATAAAAGGAAGAAAAAGACACACACGGTCATTGATGGGGACTAAATAAACAAATCATGATGCATCCATACAATGGAACTGTATGCCTAGAAAAAATTAATGAGAAAGCACTCTTTGTACTAAAAGGGAAGGATATTTTTGTTCCATTAAAAAAAAAAACAGCAAAGTAGTATGAAAAGATATTATCTTTCATACAAACAGAAAATTGAATACAGATGCCTGTTAAATATATAATTGGATGTTATTATATGTATAATTTTATACATACAATAATATACAATTTTGCTTCAACATACTATACATAGTTTAATTATATATTTCTATGTAATATATTTAATCTGCTTAATGCATTTTAAATACTCAATTTATGTAGCTTTACTATAATTTTTAATTATATAGTCAACTTTGCTTATGCATACAGTATTTCAGAAACTAAAAAACCTGAACAAGAAACCAGTAATAGTTACCTTTGGGGGTTGCTATGGAAACTCAAGAAGGCAAGAAAGAGAATGAAAGAAAAACTTTTCATAATCTTTTATCTTTTTTTTTCCTGGTATTTTGATTTTTTTGAAACAAAGGTCTTGTTATTTACGTGAGTTGGCCTTGGACTCCCTATGTAGGCCGGCTTGACTTCCACTCAAGACCTTTCTAACTCAGCCCTCCATGTTCTTCCATTCATCACTCTTAATTTTTGAATCATAGGGGGATATTACTTGCTTAAAACTTGAAAGTCATTTTGAAAAATGATAAACCTGTATACACAGAGTGTTACAAGATTTTAAAAGTCAAAGAAAATACAATTGGATGAGCCTCATATGGGCCAGACAGGAACACAGCAGGGTGGGATGTTTCTACACATCTTAGCCTCAAGATGTGTAGAGGCTAAACACATACAACAGACAAAGAGCGAAAGCCCCCATGGCCTGTTCCTTCCTTTGGCCTATCCTTCATATCCCATTGGCCTGGCCGTGTGCAACCCAGCTCCTCTCTGTACTTTTCCCCAGTTGCCCCTATGCCACTAAGCTCCGCTCCTGCCCCAGCCCCTGCCAAAGGCTCCCTGTTTCACAGCCTAGCTAGCCCACAGCTCACTCTTCTCTTCCAGCTACCTTCCCTCAGAGATCGCTGTGCTCACCGCAGGGGGCCAGCCCAGCAAGTGGTACTAGCTTGAGGTTATCAGTAAAAAGAAGAAAAAGATCAAAGGAAAACAGTGTGTACTTTCACTAAGTACACAAAGGCAGGAACCCATTATCATTCCTCCCTAACTAGTATTCAGTTGTGGGAAAAGATGCTGGGGAGAAAACAAAACTTTAAGAGCTATACCAGAAACGGGTTTTGCTCACAGCTTCAACAAAGGTTCCTGGCTCTGCCCACTGCCCAGATGAGGTATAAGACTGATACACTGGAACCCATTGATCACACTCCCAACTATAGCTATTTAGACCAAGTGTAAATGGACACTTGGCAGAAGCTTAGCTGTCCACAGTGGCCAGCAACCTCTCTTACTACAGTAAATGCATGCTGCTCTCCAGCCTGCACAATATGTTTGGGTCCCAGTTCATTCATTTGAGTTACTAATCCCAGATTCCTCTCTGATTCAAGACTGGACCAGTTAGTCACCAAAGGCTTCAGCTTTGGCAAGCCTCACCAAACCACAGACAGAGGGCTCTAAAGAAATGCTATTTATCATCTCACACCATACATAAAAATCAACTCAGAATATATTAAATTCTTGAATATATAATAACTAGTCTGTAAGATTCCTTGAAGAAATCATGGTTGGAGGGGCTTCCTGAAAAAATAAATAAATAGCACTACAGAAAGCCACAAAGCTTCAGCACAGAAAAGAAAACAGAGTGAAAGGGTAGACCGTAGAATAAGAGAAAACACTTGCTAATCATATATAATATGATAAAAGATTAATCTCCAAAAGATATGTAAGGGACTCCTAGAATTCAAATAGCTTTAAATTTTAAAAATAATGTCTTAATAGTCCAGGTACAAAATGTGCCCGGGACTCCAAGTTTTCAACAAAAAAGTCACATAAATGACTAATAGCGCTCGATAGTTTTCTGTCAACTTGAGTTACCTGAAAGGACAACAGAACCTCAATTGAGAAAATGCCTCCATAAGACAACCAGCTGAAGGGCATTTTCTTAATTAGTGATTGATTGGGGGGGCAGGAGGGTCCTCCCATTGTAGGTGGGGCCAACCCTGGCCTAATGGTCTGGATTCGATAAGACAGCAACCTGAGCAAGCCAGGATCAACAAAGCAGTAAGTGATACCCCTTCATAGCCTCTGCATCAGCCCCTGCCTCCAAGTTCCTGCCCTGTGTAAGTTCCTGACCTGACTTCCTTCAATGAGGAATATATATGTGGAAGTGAAGGCCAAATAAACCCTTCCCTCCCCTACTCGATGTTGGTCACGGTATTTTATCACAGCAATAGAAATCCTAAGTAGGACACCAGTGTAAACAAGTGTTCTAATGTCACTAATCATCAAGGAAAAACAAATCAGAACTTGCATTTTCACACATGCTGGGATGATTATTTTTAACAACAACACAAACAGAACAAGTGTTGCTGAGAACATAGGGAATCTGGAATTCTGGCACATTGTTAGTAGGGGTATCCCATTATGTGGCTTAAATGAGAAATAGAATGGAGGTTCCTCAATAAATTAGAAATAAAAACACCACCTTATCCACCTACTCAATTTTTGGGCCTTTATACACAGTAATTGCATTCTGAAGTAATGTTAGCACTCTCATGTCACTGTGCTTCTACTCACAATAGTTAAGAGGTGGAAACCATTTAAGTGTCCATCCAAAGTGGAAAGGATCAATGAATTGTGGTGTATACACAGACTATAAAATACATCCACCTTTAAAAGAAGTTCTGCACAGATAAGCCTTGAGGACATCATACTTAATGAGACAAACCAAAGAAAAACAGCAAGATTCCATTTATGTGGGGCATCTAAAACACCAGGTTCCTAAAATCAAAGGGTAAATGAGTAACTGCTAAGAGC
This sequence comes from Psammomys obesus, assembly GCF_907164565.1. NCBI lineage: Eukaryota > Metazoa > Chordata > Mammalia > Rodentia > Muridae > Psammomys > Psammomys obesus. The sequence continues at coordinate 28,272,824 of NW_026590062.1, forward strand.
AAAGGGAAAGGAGAAATGGGTATTTTCTATCAGTAGACTTGAATTTTCTGTGGAACAAAATAAATACCTTCTTAAGATCTACCATATAGTAATATACCTAAAGTTAACAAAAGCATATTATATACCTAAAAAAGAAGAAGGTGAGGAGAAGGAAGGAGAGGAGGAGAAGGAAACTGGAGGCTAGAGAGATGGCTTAGCAGTTAAAAGCACTTGCTACTCTTACAGAGGACCCAAGTTTGATTTCCAGAAACCACCTAGTGGCTCACAACCATCTCCATCTAGTTTCAGGGGGTCTAATACCCTTTTCTGACCTTCATAAACACCAGGAGTGAGTGTAGCACACATACATGTATGCAACCAAACATTCATACATGTAAAATTAAAAGAAATAAATCCTCTAAAACTTCAAATTAAGTGACTCAAATCAAGCATGATTTAGATCATGCTAAATATTTTTTACAATACTAGAAAAATTTGGAAATAAATAAATATCGGGACCAAAGTGGAAACAACCAAAGTAACCATCACTAGTAAACTCACTTCTTAAAGCGTCTTGTAGCAATGGAATCATAAATGGCAATGATAATGTAGGACTATAGACAGATCTACGGAATGCTGGGTGGATGAAGTGACTAATGTTGAATTAACAGGAAATTTGGTTTCATGTCTCCGAAGTTTGAAAAGAGGCCCAATCCACTTCCACTGTTAGAGATCAAGACAGTGGCCAGCTACCCTGGACAGTTACCAAGACAACTATGAGAAGCATAGGAGGAAACTCATAGTTCAGGGTGTCAATAATATTCTATACCCTGATCTGACATGGACTTTGTGTGTGTTCATTTTGTGATGATTAATCAAGAGGAAAACTTAGGATTGTACATTTTTTTCAAGCACATTAAAAGTGTCCATTTTAAACTCTTTACAGGGTGGAAGAAAGCTCGCAATTATTAGTCAGAGTATCAAGTACCTGAACTGCTGGCCCAAAGTTAGAGGGACATTTAACGTCTATCATTAGCTCCTGACATGTCCAAATGGATCTTTGGCTACTTGTTAATAATGGAATCAAAAGGCACTAATCTCATTATCACCTGACAGCAGGGACTGTCAGAATGCTGTTAAGCCATTAGTCACCTGCTACTGTGACCAGTCAGTGCCTTGCAAAGCACCACCCTCACCCCCTCAGCCCAAGAAAAAATAGAGAAAGAGAAACAAAACACAGGCAGAGTACTTCTCCTCCTGCACACGCCCTCCTACCATGCTCACACCAAGTCGATCACAGCCAAGACTACACGCTGCTTCTTCAAGAGGCTACCCCGACCTCTCTGGCCTCAAACGCCCTCCATTCTCTCAACAATCTGTTCATTTACTCACTCACCCTCCCATTCACATATCCCTGGGGAAAGCCATTACCTTCTGGGCTATGTGCTCAACATAAAAATTGAATAAAATTGAATTTCTTCAATTGATTCCCTTCTTGGAAGTACTCACAATAGTTTATGGAAAAGTGATGCAAAAATGAGAGTAGGCTGACAGACATACTTGGAGAGTAACTGTGGTGGTCTGAGTAAGAGCGGTCCCCATAGGTTCAAGGGGAGGGCACGATTTGAAAGGATTAGGAAGTGTGGCCTTGTTGGAGGAAGTGTATCACTGTGAGTGGACTTTGGGGTTTCAAGGGCCCAATGTCTGTCTCTCTGTCTATCTGTCTGCCTCTCTGTCTCTGTGTGTGTGTGTGTGTGTGTGTGTGTGTGTGTGTGTGTGTGTGTGTCTTTCTTTCTTTCTATCTCTCTTTTCCTGCTACCTGTGGATCCAGATGTGGAACTTTCAGCTACTTCTCCCGCACCATATCTTAGTAATGCCATGATTCCTCTGTGATGACAAAGGGCTAAACCCCTAAAACTATCAAAGTCATGTTGTCTTCCTGTCTCAAGATAGCTTAATTCATAATAGCCAGAATCTGAAAACAGTATAGATGTCCCTCAACTGAAGAACAGATACAGAAATTGTGGTACATTTACACAATGGAATATTACTGAGCTTTTAAAAACAAGGAAATCATGAAATTTGCAGGCAAATGGTGGGATCTAGAAAAGATCATCCTGAGCAAGGTACCCCAGAAGCAGAAAGACACACATGGTATATATTCACTTATAAATGGATATTAGCCATATAATATAGGATAAACATTCTAAAATCTATAGCACTAAGGAAGCTAAACAACAAGGAGGACCCTAGGGAAGAGGCTGAAACCTCACTCGGAAGGGCAAACAGGATAAACATTGGAAGTAGGTAGGAGAAGACAAGGAACAGGACAGGACCCTTCCATAGGGGGCCTCTGAAAGACTCTACCCATCAGGGTATGGAAGGAGAAACTGGCAGAGTGCAGGGAATCTTATGAAAGAATGAGGGGATAGAAAGAACGGGGGGGGGGGAGGACAGGAACTGCAAAAGGAGACCAACAGACCCAAAAAAATCTGGGCACAGGGGATCATGCAGAGACCAATATTCCAGCCAAGGACCATGCAAGGAGAGAACCTAGAGCCCCTGCACAGATATAGCCCATGGGCTGCTCAGTCTCCAAGTGGATTCCTAGTAAGGTGAGTAGGGGCTGTCTCTAATCTGAACTCAGTGGCAAGTTCTTTGATCACCTCCCACTGGGGGGTGCAGCTTTACCAGGCCACAGAGGAAGCTGATGCAGCCAGCCCTAATAAGACCTGATAGGCTAGGCTCAGATGGAAGGAGAGGCGATCCACCCCTATCAGGGGACTAGGAAAAGGGGACGAAGAGGGAGGGTGGTTGATTAGGAGGAGATGGAAGGGGCTATAGACAGGATACAAAGTAAATCCTGTAAATGCTTTCTTTATATGAGTTGCCATGACTATGGTATTCTCCACAGCAATAGAGTCTGACTAATACAAGCACCATAGTTCAGTAACAAGGAGACCATTCACAGTGTGTAGTTAGGTGATGAGGTATCAGTAAATGATTCTTGGAGTATTATAGTTTGGATCCTGAATGTTTCCCAAAGGCTCAGGTGTTCTTTGTTTTGTTTTGTGTTGTTTTTGTTGTTATTGAAAAATGGAAGAACTGTTAAGAAGTAGAACCTAGTGAGAAGTATTTAGGTCCCTGGAGCCATATAATTAAGAATGCTGTGGGACTATGCTCTCTTCCTCTACGCTCTAGGCATGCCATGTGGTACACCATTCTACTCTACTACATAATCTCCCTATGTTATGCTGCCTCACCACAGATCCAAACCAAAGGGGTCAAGCAATCATGGCTAGACTCTCTGCAGCTATAAGCCAATGTATATGTCTTCCCTTCGCAAGTTAATTACCATAGGCATTGCTATAGGGATAGAAAACTGACAAAGGCTACATAAAGCACATACCATAAAGGGTGAGGAGCTGGCCAGTGAAGGCAAGTAAAGATAATACAGCTCCCAATAAGAGGGGACCTCGAGGATAAAGGCACCAAGGCAATCAGGACTAGTGTGGAGATGTGGTGCCAGGGCAAAAAGAACTTCAGCAGCCCCATATCATCAGAGAGTATAATCTGAGGAAAGGCATAAAAGAGAACAGATCACAGAAGTCTTGAGGACCATGTGAAGAATACGTGACACCATTCATCAGAGGAGAGCCAGTGACTTCCATGCTGAGCAGGTGCTGATCAACAAGGAAGGATGTGGGAAACAGAACTGAATGGAGCAAGACACAGGGAGCTGTCTTTGGATGTGTGAACACGGCAATACATGTGCTGAGACAAGAAGATGGGGCTGGTGACTGCTACGTCATAGTGTAAGGCTGGAGAAGGATAACTGGGAATTGGTAGAAAATTATGCATTCAGGACAGTAGCTGAAGAGAAGATGTAAGAAGAGGCTAAGGCCAGTGGTGAACAGAAAGAATAGAGGTGAGCTTAGCCCTGGAGGTGTTAACTAAAAGCACCTGTTGGGACCCTGTGAACATGACTGAGTAGCTAAGTTTAAATACCTGAGAAGAAATCGTGACAAAAGGAGAAAGGGTTCCCTAGTGCATGGTAATATCTGAAACACAACAGTGGATGAGCTTACTGAGTACAAATGTAAAATGAGTGGCAAGCCGAGGACTTCAGTCAATATTAACACTGAGGAAAAATGACAGAAGAAGAGCCTGCTACAGGGGATGGGCGAGGACGAGGCAGAATGGTACCCACCCAGCGAGTGATGCTGAGGTGGCAGGTAGATTTAAACATGAGTGACTGATAGAAGTCCCAAATGTGGCAACAATTTGTATTTAGAAAGGTCAGAGCTAGAATGATTTCACTAGACTTAATGGTGAGAGAGGCACAGAGCAATCATAGACCTGGTGTGGGGGCATGGGCATTAACACAGGGGAAACCCACAGACTGTTGTCATCTTATCAGTTTTTTTTTTTTGTCTTTACTCTCTGATGATTCAATTTCAATGCAGTTCCAGAGACACAGAAGATGTAAACAGATACCCTACTCAACTTGGCTACCACACAGTTTTCTCCTAAAAATGTAATACACAGCACAGCTTCAAAGAAAAGAGAAAGAGTTCCGAGTTAAAATTTTTAGAAGCTAAAATCAAAGCCTAGTTTATGAGAGTTCATGTGCGAATCTGACCTCATACCAGCCAAGTGCCTGGTAGCTTAACCCCTTGGAGAGACACAGCATGTAGCTTTGGGTCTTTCTAAGACAGAGGACTAGAATTTTGAGTGCTGTGTTAACCTGGACATCTTAGGGCTTCAAATGGGAAGAAATGACAAGGAGTTATCTACCAGACTGGAGAAACAAGAAAAAAGCAAGCAACTTCTGAAGGCTCTGGCTGAAACAAGAGCTCAAAGCCTCCACTAGTTATGAGTGTAGCATTATGGTATTTGAAATTCATGCTGAGAAATAACATAAAAATGGTGTTTGACCTTTGAAACCTGTGTTGTTGTTGTTGTTGTTGTTGTTGTTTAATAGTCATCTTTCACAACCCAGGTACCAGGTGATGACTCTGGAGAGAGAGAAACCTGTGGCTGAAAAGTTGGTAGAGGAGCCAAATGCTAAGATTCAAAGCAATAAGAATCTTCCAGCTTCTCAAACTCAAAACAGCAAGACAGCAGGCTCTCAGCAAAGTAGGTGATAGGGAGGATGCACTGGATTAATAATGGACAAATGAATACAAGAGATGCATAGATATACATTATAAGTCTAGAGAGCAAGAAAGAGTAAATACAAAGCCCACTATGGGCCAATGTGGAAGAAGCAAGAAGTCACCAAAGGAAGCAAAGAGAGTTACAGAAATGCATGCAAAACAGAAAGGCAGCCTTGGTGTAGCTAACCTGAGGGTCCCAGCACTTGTGACTTTCTCTGTGTTTTATGATGAAAAGATAGGTGGTAGACTGAAAAACCATCTTGAAAAGGCTACTGGAAGCTTGCTCCTTTGAGAAACATGAATCCCTATAAAAGAGAAAAGGCAGGAGAAAGTTCTCAGGAGAAAGGAGAAAGAGGGGGAGAAGAGGAGAAGAAAACAATATATAAAAATGGCATGGCTCAGTCATCCAATCATCATAATCCAGTTTTCAGACTGGAGAATGCCTCCCTACATAAAGTGCTTGCTGTATAAGCAGGAAGTTCAGCCTGCAGGGTATCAAAGCAGATGCTAAGACTTATAACCAAACTTTGGTCAGAGTGCAGGGAATCTTATAAAAGAAGGGGGAGATAGTAAGACCTGGAAAGGACAGGAGCTCTACAAGGAGAGCAACAGAACCAAAAATATGGGCCCAAGGGTCTTTTCTGAGACTGATACTCCAACCAAGGACCATTCATGGAGATTACCTAGAACCCCTACACAGACATAGCCTATGAAAGTTCAGTGTCCAAGTGGGTTCCATAGTAATGGGAACAGGGACTGTCTCTGACATGAACTGATTGGCCTGCTCTTTGATTACCTCCCCCTGAGGGGGGAACAGCCTTACCAGGCCACAGAGGAAGACAATGCAACCACTCCTGATGAGACCCAACAGACTAGGATCAGAAGGAAGGAGAGGAAGATCTTCCCTATCAGTGGACTGGGGGGAGGGAGGAGGGGATTAGGAGGAGAGGAAGAAGGGAGCAACAGGGGGGATACAAAGTGAATAAAACTGTAATTAATAAAAATGAAAATATAAATATACAAAAAAACAAAACAAAACAGGAGGTTCGGGTCTCCAGAACCTATATAAAAACCCGGTGTGATAATTTTTGTTCAAAAGCCCAGAACAGGATCAAGAGGAAGATCCCAGGGGGTCATCAGCTAACTATTCTAGCTGAAATGGTGAGCTCAAAGATTAGTGAAGGACCCTGTCTCAGAAAATAAGATGGAGAGCGACCCAACATTGGCTTCCAGCTTAGTCTGCACATTTGTGGGCACATGTGCATGTAATACACCCACACACACACAAAATTCATAATTCTCTAGAAAGCAACTCCAAGAATACTGAATTAGATAAAAATGAGAAATAAATAATCCAAAAGAACTATTTTTTAATCAATAAGTTTAAAGTGAATAAAGAAAAATAATAGAATTTAGGAAGACAGCAAAAGATAAAGTGTGAGATATAAATCCTTTGATAAACAGAGCTTTTTAATCTTGAAAATGAGGCACACACTAACTTAAAAACTCAGAGGAAACAAAGTTATAGACACATGATTTTTGACAAAGATGCCAAAATCATACAATAGAAAAAAGATAGCATCTTCAACAAATGGTGCTGGTCTAACTGGATGTCTACATGTAGAAAAATGCAAATAGATCCATACTTATCACCCTGCACAAAACTGAAGTCCAAGTGGATCAAAGACCTCAACATAAAACCAGACACACTAAACCTGTCAGAAGAAAAAGTGGGGAAAAGCCTTGAACTCATTGGCACAGGAGACACCTTCCTGAACAGAATACCAATAGCACAGGCTCTAAGATCAACAATCAATAAATGGGACCTCATGAAACTGAAAAGCTTATGGAAAGCAAAGGATACTGTCATCAGAACAAAATGACCGCCTACAGATTAGGAAAGGATCTTCACCAACCCTATATCTGACAGAGGGCTAACAGCCAGAATATATAAAGAACTTAGGAAGTTAAACAGCAACAAACCAGGTAATCCAATTAAAAAATGGGGTACAGAGCTAAACAGAGAATTCTCAATAGAGGAACAATGAATGGCAGAGAAACACTTAAAGAAATGCTCAACATCCTTAGCCATCAGGGAAATGCAAATCAAAACGACCCTGAGATTTCACCTTATACCCATCAGAATGGCTAAGATCAAAAACTCAAATGACAAAACATGCTGGAGAGGTTGTGGAGAAAGAGGAACACTCCTCCACTCCTGATGGGAATGCAAACTCGTACAACCACTTTGGAAATCAATCTGGTGCTTTCTCAAACAATTAGAAATAGTTCTACCTCAAGATCTAGCTATACCACTCCTAGGCATATATCCAAAAGATGCTCAAGTATACAACCAGGACTTTTGCTCAACCATGTTTGTAGCAGCTTTATTTGTAATAGCCAGAAGCTGGAAACAGCCCAGATGTCCTTCAGTTGAGGAATGGATACAGAAATTGTGGTACATTTACACGATGGAATACTACTCAGCAATTAAAAACAAGGAAATCACGAAATTCGCAGGCAAATGGTGGGATCTAGAAAAGAGCATCCTGAGTGAGGTATGCCAGAAGCAGAAAGACACACATGGTATATACTCACTTATAAGTGGATATTAGACATATAATATAGGATAATCATACTGAAACCTGTACACCTATGGAAGCTAATCAAGAAGGAGGACACTGGGTAAGATGCTCAATCTTCATTCAGAAAGGCAAACGAGACAAACATCAGAAGAGGGAGAAAACAGGAAACAGGACAGGAGCCTACCACAGAGGGCCTCTGAAAGACTCCACCCAGCAGTATATCAAAGCAGATGTTGAGACTCATAGCCAAACTTTAGGCAGAGTACAGGGAATCTTATGAAAAACGGGGGAGATAGACCTGGAGGGGACAGGAGCTCCACAAGGAGAGCAACAGAATAAAAAAAAAACCTGGGCACAGGCGTCTTTTCTGAGACTATACTCCAACCAAGGACCATGCATGGAGATCACCTAGAGCCCCTGCACAGATGTAGCCCATGGCAGCTTAGTGTCCAAGAGGGTTCCCCAGTAATAGGAACAGGGACTGTCTCTGACATGAACTCAGTGGCCTGTTCTTTGATCATCTCCACCTAAGGGAGGAGCAGCCTTGCCAGGCCACAGAGGAAGACAGTGAAGCCAGTCCTGATGAGACCTGATAGACTAGGGTGAGATGGAAGGGGAGGAAGACCTCCCCTATCATTGTACTTGGGGAGGGGCACAGGAAGAAGAGGGAGAAAGAGTGGGATTGGGAAGGGGGCTACAGCTGGGATACAAAGTAAATAAACTGTAATTAATAAAATTAAAATTAAAAAGAAACTCAGAGGAAATCTCACCAGCACTAGAACCTCACTAGAACATAATAAAGAGACCATTTCAAGTCCTGATGATAAACTGATTAACTAGAACATTCACTTATTAGAAAATAAAGATTATGACCTCAATAGGCACGCCTTCTAGGACTGGATTCAGTGACCTGATCTAAGAGTTAGAGATGCAGCTCAGTGTCAGAATACTTGCTTAGTATGTTCAAGGTCCTGGGTTTGATCCCTAGCACCACAAGAAAAATAAATACACATCCTTTTAATGTAGAAAGATGCTAAAATAGAGACTACGGTATAGGAAACTTATTTAGTAAGATAATAGAACATCTCCCCCACCCCAAAAAATGAGAAAGTTATGGGTTACAAGGTATATGAGACATGTAGAATGTCAAACAGACATGAAAAGAAAAGCAATTCACCATGTCATACTATAGTTAAAATACCAAGAGGACGAAACAAAGAAAGCATATTGAAAGTTGAGAACAAAAGGTATCAAGAGTTTGCCTATGAAGGCAATCTCATCAGAATTTCTTGAGAGAAATGCACATGTACAAGAGATGTTAAAGTTATATATTTCAAACCCTAAAAGAAAGCAACTGCCAACCTATGCTATAATACCCAACAAAACTATCTTACTGTTCAGCAAACAATCCCTCACACACCCCAAAATGATGTTTTGATGTTTTGGCTAAGTAAAACTTCCTATACCTGGAATTTGGGGACAGGAGAGGATCAGGGGAGAGAGACCAGAAAAGGGAGAGGAAGAAAGAAGAGAGCTGTCATGAGTGAGCATGAACAGAAGAGAGAACATGGCAGGCATAGATGGAGGAAATGGCCCAGATGAAGAATAAGCAAGTATTTATGGAACTATAAATGGGAGGTAGCACAGGATAGGGCTGGGAAATAAAGGTAGTTTAGAGGGTTAATGTGTGCTCTGTCCCAGGGCTATTATAAAATCTATCAGGTGTCTGTGACTTTTATTGATTGTGATAGCAGGTAAGACATACCACTGTAATAATTATAGGGATAATAGTAAAAATTATTAGACCATAACTTTAAATTAACAGTAACAAAAGGCTGTTATAAAAAAAAAAATTCTGCAGCTATGAATACCTACATCAAAGTATCCAATAGGGAAACTCTTCCTTGAGTAACAGAACCCACACTTGGTTATGTCTTACTTGCCATGATTCTTTTTTAAGCTCACACCCATGCTTATAGGTGTGTCTTACTCCCTTCTGAGCACCTCTTCCTTTTAGCCCTTGTACTTAAGCTTAAAATAACTTTATCAAACTTCAATTCTCCTTCATGCGTCATCCATGTTCACAGGTGTGTCTAACTTTAGTCTAAGCACCTCTTTCTCTTAGCCCTTGTACTGAAACCTGCATTAAAATATCTTTGTTAAAATCTGACTGTGCTTCATAGAGCTGAGAACTCAATACACACACACACACACACACACACACACACACATATTCTAATGATATATCTCAAGGTTTTTCAAAAGAACAAGCCTGCAGAAGAAAAAATAAATAAAACAGCAGAAGAAAAGAAATAACAAAGGTCAATGCTGAAAGTAATACAATAAAGTCTAAAATAATAACACAAAGAAGAAATAAGACAGAACTGGTCCTTAGCAAATTAACCAAAAAGAGAAGATCCAAGTAAACAGGCTTAAGATGGAACAGGGGATTTTATGAACAGTACCACTGAAATCTAAAGGATCATTAAGAATTATTTTGGGAACATATACTCTAACAAATTGAAACCTAGAACTGAATGCACTTCTAAACATATATAGCTTACCAAAATTCAACCAAGAAGATATAAATACCTTTAACAAATCAGTAATCAACAATGAGATTAAAGCAACTAATAAAAGATGATCAACAAAAGCCCAGGACTAGACAGATTCACTATTGAATTTTGCCAAAACCTCAAAGAGCTAATGCTAAGGCTCCTCAAACTATTCCACAAAATGGAAAGGCAAGAACACTCCCAAACTCATTCCAATATTCTTGATGCCATAGGTACAAGAAGCCTCACTAAAATACTTCCAAACTGCAAGCTAGAGAGATGGCTCAGCAGTTAATACCATAACAACTCTCGCAGAGGACCTAAGTTCAGTTCCTAGCTCCATCATCAGGCAGCTCTCAAACAAACACCTGTAAGTCCATCTCCATGGTACCTGACACCCCCTTCTGGCCTGTGTAGATACTATGTTCACATGAACAAATCTTCATATAGACACTCTTACACACACAAAAGTAAAATAAAAACCTTCTTAAATACCTGAAAAGTAAATTTAACAACAAATTTAAAAGATTACACACCAATATTATGTTGATTTTATTTCAAGGAATCAGTGATGCAAATGTAATGAATGTAATACAGCACTTTAGTAGACTAAAAGACAAAAATCACATATTATCTCAGTAGTTATAGAAAGAAATCACTGGACAAAACTGAGCTTCCATTCATGATAAAAGTCTTGAAGAAACTAGGTCTACATGAATCACACCTGAACACACTGAAGACTCTATCTGACATACTCATTCTCAATGCCATAGTAGTTAGGGAAAAGCCAGGAGCATGTCCTATAATCACAAATGAGATGAGGATGTCCATTATCATCAGTTTCAGTACAGATATTAAACTTTTAACTGAAGAAACAAGTCATGGGAAAGAATTAAGTATATAAACAGAAAGTGAAGAAGTCAAATTATATCTATTTGCCAGTGATATAATCCTATACTTAGATCTTAGAATCTCTGTAATTGACTTTTAGATGTAATAAATTTAGTCAAGTAGCAGGACACAAAATCAACTTTCAAATATTAGAGCTCCTTTAATGAACTCAGAAAACTTAAGAAGTCAGAAAATCCCATTTACAACAGATTAAAATGACACACACACCACCACCACCACCACCACCACCACCACCACCACCACCACCAAGGAATGAATTTGGCCATTGAGACTCAATACCTCTACCAGTGAAACTTTAAACAATTGGGAGGAGGGCAGGAAGAATCTAGAAGATAGAAATATCTTCTTCTAAGTTCATGTTCAGAATTAATATTGTTAAAATGTCTAAATTACCAAAAGCAAACAATAAATTGGATGCAGTCCCATCAAAATCTCAAGGTCATTCCCTGGAGAAAAACAATTATGTAATTCATATGGAAATACAAAAGAACATAAATAACTCAAAAATATTGAATGAAAATAGCAATGCTGGCAGTCTTATAATTCAATTTTCAAGTTATACTACAGGGTCATCATAACTATATGAGTATAGCATTGGCACGAAAACAAACATGTATACAAATGAAATGTACTGAGGATCCAAAAATAAACCCACATAACAACAGCTATCTGATTTTTGGTGACTGTATCAAAAACACACTTTGGAGGCACAACAGCCATCTTAGCAAGTTGTGTGGGTGGGACTGGACAACTACATGTGACAGACAGAAATTACATCCCTCCTTCTCTGTGCCAAAATCAGCTCAAATGGAGCAGAGGCCTTGACATAAGACCCGAAACTTTGAAACAACTAGAGGAAAAGAGGTGGAGAATCTCCATGATCCAGGCAGATGAAAAAAAAAAATGGATGGCCATAAACGGTCAACAGAATATTAGATACAAGCAAAAAGAGGATTTGTGAACTACAAGGTAAATGAGAAAAAACAGATTGTATAAAATAAAAGATACATGACAAAAAGGGCAGAGTACAACTTCATAAAAATTCTAGAAAAAATAATGAAGGAAGGAAAGAATGAGAAACTAAAATAACTGAGGGTTTTCGAGAACTGACGGGAAAAGTAAATATGTGAGTTCTGAGATTGCTGAATCCTAAAGATTTAAATAAAATAAATACATTCATTGATATAATGTTATAATTTTAAAGGCTGTATACCTTTTTTATTCACAATTCTAGAGACTGAAACTGACAGTGAAGTTCTAGCAGATTCTGTTTCTAATGAGGCTGTTTTCCTAGATTATACAGTGTCTTCACGTTTCTTTCAATGTGTTTCAGAGTAACAGTTCTCTGGTATTTTCACTTCTTATAAGAACAGCGGTCTTGCTGAATTCCAGCCCCATTCCCACAGCGTCATTTAACCTCAGTCACCTCCTAAAAATTCTGCCTCTCAAAAGTACTCTCTCTAAATAGAGTCACAGGAGTTAAAACATCTACTTAGGGATGGGGAAAGTAGAAAGGGACACAGTCCAGGGCAAAAAATAAAATCATCAAAGTCCCGAGGCAGGGCTGTGGGGGAGTCTAGCAGATACAATTTTATACCCAGCTAAACTATACTTATTCCTCAGCAGTAAGTACAAAGTTAAACTACTTCCAGATAAAATAAGAAAAAAAACCTCCATGAGCCATTTTTCAAAGGCCTACAAAACTAACAGTGTCTTTAGCAGAAAATGAATCTAGAAATAATGAACTGAAGAAACAATAAATCAACTCAATTGATAGAACAGTCAATCAATCAATACCTATTGTGTCCTCTCTTCCATACTAGAAAGTGTTTTATTTGCTGAGGATGAAGGAATGAGTAAAACAAGGCCCACATTTTGTTATATATAATCAGGTAAAAAGTGAAGAAAAATAAAGCAGGAAATTATGCTTTATTATTTATGCTTTATTTATTTATGAGGTTCTGTGCTGCATGCTGTTAAATCTAAATAGGAAGATTTAAAAATAATAATGATGTTCCATCTTGAGAGTTTTACACTCACATCTGCAAATGACTATCTACCTAAGCCACAATGGTTATTTTGATCATATGGGTGAAGAGGTTTGGAAATCAGAGCAGAATGAAAGTAGGTTTTATGATTTTGCATGATCTCTGTAGGCTGCCATCTCTCACTTGTACCTCTTCTTAAAAGCAAAGCAACTTTGCTCTGATTTCCTTTGTCATGTTTCCCCTTGTGCTCACTGGCCCAGGGCCACAGGCCATGTCTAAGCCAGTCACAGATCAAGGAACAGGACCTTAACACTGCTCTTAGAGCAGTGCAGACAGAATCCCCAAAGCTATGTGATGTGGAGAGAGAGGGAGACACTCAGACAAAAATCACAGCTTTTGCACCAAACAAGAAAGAATGCTTACTGGAAAGGTCACAAATAGAATTTTCCTCCACTTGTCATCTGCCTCAACACTTGCCACACAGTGGTGACTGCATGAAAACAGCATCATCTCCCCACAGTGTGGCAGACTGGGGATATTTAACCTTACCTTAGTGTAATGCTCTGCACAAGTTCAGCTGCTTCAAATAAAGTCCACAGCATGTTAACTGATCTCTAGCTCTGTCTCACTAATACAGTAACTAAACAATGGCAGCAGCATCCAGTTGCTTTTAAGGTAATCCCTGAGTGAGCTTTCTGTGCAATAGTCAGTCTCTGTGTATATGTCTCTCTGTGTCTCTCTCTTTCTCTGTCTTTCTCCTCTCTCCTCTGCTTCCCCCTCTCTTTATCTCCTCTCCTCCTCCTCTCGCTCCCTCTCCATCTCTCTCTCTCTGCTATATAGCCACTTCCAGATTAGCTGAAATGTCAAAGACACACACATTTTCCTAACTAGCATTTCCAAATTATTTCAACATTATCAGATCACAGGGAGGTTGAGGAAATGATTGGCTGAACTAAATTAAATGCTTTCATTTCTACAATGAGAAATTGAAGTTATGACAGTGGAATGTAAGAGCCAAAGGAGACTTCTTGGAGAGTGTTTAATATGTCTCCCACATATTGCAAATGAGGCTTCATACAAGTTAGTGATAGTGGGGTTTGCAATGAGACAAGAAGCTGTTAACACATTGCCCTAGGAACAAGGGTACAGATCTGCCCATTCAGCAGTCTTCAGCCTGGGTAGTAAGCCACAGGACCCAATTTTACATCCCACTGGGTATCCTAAGGTTAAAACGCCCACCATTGAATGTAATTAGCACAGGTGAGAGAGACATTAGGTCTGTAGCTTCCACTCCCATTATTTAGATGTATCAAACAAGCGTACTCATGTTTCTCTACTCTTCGATCTTCCTAACATATCTTACCCAATCAATATAAATTCAAGAAATACTGGACTGGTGAGTTAGCTCAGTGGGTAAAAGTGTTTGACACCAAACCCCATGACCTGTGTTCAGTCCCTGAGACCACAAGCTGGAAGGAGAGAAGCGACCCTTATAAGTTGTCCTCTGACTTACACACACACACACACACACACACACACACACACCATGGCACACACACATGCACATACAATAAGTAAATGAATAAACAAACTATTTTTCAAAAATTCTATCCATTTTAAAAGTAACTCAAGAAGGGCTAAGGATGTAGTTCAGCATGTGCCTACCATGCCTGAGTGTTGGGATGCCATCCTCAGCAACACACACACACACACACACACACACACACACACAACGCAAGGCAAGCCAGAAAACCAGAATTTCTTACTAAAGGTCAAAGGGGGGCACCTCTGCCCCCTCTCTCCTTCACTCCTGTCACCTTAGGTTATACTGCATATGGTCCAAAACTAAACAGACCTCTCTGGTGGGATATCTATTCACCTTGAATCAGGCACGAAGGCTCCCTCCATCAGCATGAGGAAGATCAGCCATATCATCACAAAAAAACATTACCAATGACAAAAGAGATCCAATCTCTAAAGACAAAAGCATGAGGCTTTTCTGACCAGCTGATTCCTCTCGTCTCCATGGCCTCTGATCATCCTTTCATGTCACCTTGATCTCATCTGTGCTAAACCAGATCCCTTTGGCTGGGCTAAGATGCTGAAAACAATGATGGGACGTGTCTGCCGGCACTCCACTAACTTGGATCCCCTTCCTCCTCCTTTTAGCCAGGTAAATAATAGCTTAATGTGCAGTGTCTGCTAAGTGAAATTAAAATGGAAAATGTTTTAAGGACTTACACTCCATGTCTTTTATACCACTATAAATGTATGAAAATTTTATATTTGAGTCTTTATTACTATTCATGCTAAACTGACAGGGAAAAATAAACCAAATAGGCACATTAATAAAATATGTGAGGTTTTTTCCTATCTTATTCTCTCTTCTAAAGAACAAAGATAAACATAATTAAGTGGTAAAAGACATTTTAACTCTTAAAGTAGATTAACTAGTAATACCAGATTTTTTTAATGTAGCAGCCATTTCTTTCTTGTCTAGAAAACCCAGTGTTTTCTTCTGACGTGGCAGCACATCCGCTCCTGCTCTTATGTTTTTAGCCTTCACCTCTCACCATGGCTACTTTGGCACATTTCAGACAAACGTGCTTTCAGAGCCTGCCTGCCCACTGCAGAGAGCTAAGACAATACAGAGAAAGAGCACCAAGAATTGTGGGCATATGCCAGGAGAGGCCCCGTGGAGAACAGATGTGCCCTGGGGAAAGAGTGCCGACATTAATCCAAGTCACTCAAGTGGCCTCAGCTCCACCAGTAACAACAAAGAGGCGCTCAGCACCCTCCCAACAATGCTTTCTCTCAGACACCCATGAACAAGAGCTTTAGAAGTCCACATTCATCTCAGAGGTGGTGTCAGCCGTGGAATCAGTCACACCTGCCAGTGAATAGCACATAACAGCTGTACAGACACAAGTGAGTTATTGGGTCTCAGGCTCCAATCTCCCAGGAAGCAAACTATGAAAGTTCTCCTGCCTGTGTGCCAACTGGAAGGAACTTAAACATGCAAGTGATTACAGCTCTTAATTGTGTCATTTTCAAGCATTTAACAACCATAGCTAACACTGAGACACTGGGAGAGCTCAGCTGCTGCATTCAGAGGCCTGGCTTTAAATTTCAACACTCTTGACGTGTTCCATCCCATGTCTTCCTCACCCTCAGCTCCTGGATGTGTGTTCTCACTTGCCTGATGCAAGCTACTAGTGGAAGAGGCCAACCTAAAGGCTCAGGTTGCTGACTTCCCCAGTCCAAGGTTCAGTCTCACCACAAAGTTCTCTAGTTTTCATTCAACAAGAAAGGGGCATCTTCAGAGTAAGTAGGAGGTATCCAATGGACTCCTCCCGTTTAATTTTATGAACTTAACCTGTATTTACTAAGTACCCACTGAAAACCTAGCCCCATGCAAGATGCTGAGGAGACATAACAAGTAATCAGAGTCTGCGGAATGTGCCCTCAAGGAAAATATGTTCTGGACCAGGAGGCAAAACTAACATTATACTAACAATCACTCAACAATATTTATTAACACATACTCCGAGCAAAGCATTGCTAAATGCCTTCAGAGAAACTACAGTGAGACAAAAATTCCTGTGTATGGGACAGTAAGTAGGTGAATCTAGACCTTAAAGGCCTTTGGCAAACGTTGCTGGAGTCTCCATGCTCAATCACACCCTGGCCAGTGGCTCTTGCCATGTTCCCCCTAAAAATATTCTTTACTTCCAGCTTAAGACCTAGGGCCCAGAGTAAAACATGGGATTCTACGTATGGCCTTCCTCCTCTCTCAGACAGTGTTGCTGAACCTACAGAATTCAACAGTGCACTAAGCCCTCAAATTCCACATGTTTTGTTGCCAAATAAAAATAAAAGCCTTCCTCTCCTAGAGTCGCCGGTTTTCTGGTAACTCACAATCAGTTAGAAGCCTGGATTCAAATACCAAGTACCTAAACATTACCTCTTCTAACTTTGCTAACAGAATCTAGCTGATAAAAATAATGTGAGCCTTACAATGAAAACTCATGATTCATAACTGAATCTTCTGCCCTTCCAAATTCTGTCTCATACATGCTCTTCTAATTTGCTTTCCAGGTACTCTGATAAACACCATGGCCAAAAGCAACTTGGAAAGGAAAGGGTTTATTTCACGTTACATGTCCAGGTAACAGTTCATCACTGAGGTAAGTCTAGAGAAAGAAGAGCTTCAGGAGTCTAGAGGCAGAAGCTGAAGCAGAGACCATGAAGGACTTCTGCTTACAGGCTTGCTCCCTTGTTCACATTCAGCTACCTTTCATATACAGCCCAAGCCCACCTGCCTAGGGGTGGCACTGCCTACAGTGGGCTGGGCCTCCCTCTATCAACTAGCAAGCAAGAAAATTCCCCATAGACATGCCACAAGCCAATGTTATTGAGGCAATTCTTTAATTGATGTTTCCTTTCCCTAGGTGACTCTAGGTTTGTGTCAGGTTGACAACAAAAGCTAACACATGTCTTCCCATAAGTCAATAAGTGAGGAATTTTAGCCAAGAATCAGGTAACAAACCATGGTCTATGGGAACTACAAGAAAATGACTAATTCTGTGTATGTACTATTATTTGATTTATTTGATACAAATCATACTGAGTGCTTTTCTGAACTTTAAATGTTTTTTGTTTTCATTTTGTTGTTTTTTTTTTTTAATTTTGTTTAACAGAGCTATTACACTAGTGTTATTTCCCAAATGTGGAATGCCCCCTACAGGCTCATGAGTTTGAAGACTTAGTCATACTATCTCCTGGGTCTGTGAAGCCTTGGAGACACAGAGCCTAGCTAGCTGGCACAGGCTACTTAGGGTGGTCCTTGAGGTTTATGGCCTTGTTCCACTCCCAGCCAGCTCCCCACTTCCTGGTCGGCATAGGTCATGTGGTTTATAGGCCTCAGGAACTGATCTGCAACAAGCAGACAGAATTTGGAGTTATGGGGTAGAGAAGTCCTAAAAATGCCAGAAATAGAGTTAAGAAGGCCATTCTGGTGAGAATTTAGAACAGAATGCTGACAGAAATAAGGGAAGGATCAAAGACTGTCTAGGACTGCAAACAGAAGACAGGATCAAAGACTCATATATGGACAAAATGCCTGGAACTACGCATGCTTCTATCTAATATCTGTCTCAGTGACAAAAAAAAGAAACGAATAAAATTCAGTCCATGAGAGAAAAAGAAAAGCATAGAAGACCAAGGACTGGCCAATCTACAATGAACCCCCACCAGCTCATAACAATGTCGTCTTCACGAGCCAGCCCGTAACAGTCTAGATCAGACTCTCATTCTAGATTCAAAAGGCCATCTTTAGTTAGTAGAGGACAACCAGACAAGAAGAGGCCTTGAGTTTGACTAAGCAAAGATCACTGTGGAGAATAGCATGTTGATGGCTAAAGGCAGGGGCTGGAACTTGCATAAGAGTAGCCTTGAAGCCCTGAGAATAGATTTATCTCCCGACACAGAGAAACAAGGAGTGTCTTGAAACAGAGGAAGGATGTGATGAGAACATAAAAGAAAAACAACAATGGAGAACTAGAGACACAGAGGCAGGCAGACAGGGGATACATTTATAAACATCTGCTCCAGGAAAGGGGGTAAAACACCATGGTGTAGTAAATGAGAACATAAGACAATAGTGAGATGGAATCTGGTGGCTGATTAGAGAGAGAAGGAAGTGGGGGAAGAGTCGACAAGAGCAGCCTGTCACTCAATAAGGAACACCAGAAAGATGGAGGGCCTGGGAAGTAGAACAGATACAGTGGTTTGGGCAGAAGATTAGAGATCCCAGAGCTTAGGGCAATGTGGAGCAGTCCAGAAGCTAACAAGAATTGTGGGTCTGGACAATGGGAAGGGAGGGGGAGGACAGGAGACAAAGGTGACAATTTCAGTATTCTACAGCTGGTAAAGAGAAAAGAAGAAAGCCAGCAGGAGTCGGGGTAGGGGATAACCAGCAAGGTATAAATGAGATTTAGCCAAAGTAGATACTAAGACTCATAACCAAACCTTCAGCAGAGTGCAGGGAATCATACGAAAGAAGGGGAGTTTGATGTGGAAAGGATAGGAACTCCACAAGGACCAAACATATCTGGGCACAGGGTCTTTTCTGAGATGGACACTCAACCAAAGACCATAAGAGGATAAAACCTAGAACCTCTGCTCGGATGTGACCCGTGATAGCTCAGTAATCAATTGGTTTCCCATAGTAAGGGGAACAAGGACTATTTCTAACAGGAACTCAATGACTGGCTCTTTGACCTCCCCACCTCCCAAGGGAGGAGCAGTACTGTTAGACCACAGAGGAGGACTTTGCAGCCAGTCCTGAAAATACCTGACAAAACGTAGTCATATGAAAGGGGAGGAGGTCCTCCCCTATCAGTGGACTTGGAAAGGGGCAGGGAGGAGATGAGGGAGGGAGGGTGGGACTGGGGAGGGAAGGAGGGATACAGCTGGGATACAGAATTAACAAAATGTAACTAATGAGAAAAATAAAACTTAAAAAAAAAGAAAATAAATAAATAAAAATGAGATTTAGCTAAATCTAGGCAAGAAAAGTCAAAGCCTGCTTGTAAAGACATGTGAGGCCTTCAATAAAGTGCCATAAAACACTTTAGCATCCATTCAAAGAGAGGATTCCTACTCAGATGGTCTGTCTAGGGCAAGGTCCACAATTCCACACCTTAAAGGCTCCCGAGCAATAGGGAGCTTCTGGTTGATAAGCCACACAGTGACGGCAGTAAGGAAGCTTAAGGGACACATGGAGGCAGTAGGTGGAAATACCCCTTCCTAAGTTTGGTAAAGGAGAATGATCAATGGGCCAGAGTATATAGATTTGAGTACATGGAAATTAAGAATCAAAGTGGGCAAGAAACTTTTCTCATTTTTTAAGCCCTCTGTCCTAGATACCCTTCCTAAGAACACCAGTTAGTTTAATAAGGGAATTTGGTACAGGATTTCAGCTCCTCTGTCTTTCATCCTAGTTGACCCCAGAGATTTAAAGTTTAAAGTGTAGATTTTCAAAATAAAGTTAACCAGCAGAGAAAACGAGCCTAGCTCTTTGTGACCCTATTTGGCATCTGTGCCACCCACCCACCTCCAACTGCCCCATGCTGAGGCACTTCTAGACTGCTGTGCTGCTCCTACAGTGCACTTCCCCATACCCAAGGTGCACAACTCGCCCGGTCCTCCATGCCTATCTGATTAGCACTTGCCCTCTGCTGACAGATTTTTCCTTTGGCGATGCCCCTGGCTATGCCAACAAGAACAAGTCAAGTAAATGATTAGCCAGCATGCTCTCCCTGACCAGCATCCAGTTAAGAAGCAAAGGGCAGACTCTCACAGGTATTCTCAGCCAAAGGCCCCAGGGAAACAACCTGGTATGAAGTGTTTGTGTAAACTCATGCATTCCCAGAACTCGACAATATTGAAAGCCCTTACAGAGCAGTAAAAGGCCAGCCTAGAAATCTTACCAAAAGCACAGATAGATCCCCAACCTGTAAGGCAGACGCAAACCCTCCACAGACGTCCAAATAACTCATCGTATTTACAAGAGCCCAAGAAAATCTGTGCCTTTCCCTGGAAATCAGATGTCCATTTGGAAATCCTAGTTGATCTACTTTCAAAAGAAAGCAAGCTGGGCTAGGAAGCTGTCTGATTTGGCTGGTGAAGTGCTTATCAGGAAGCATGAGGACCCGAGTTCATCTCCAGAACCCCCCAAAATGCTGGACATAATGGAGCATGCTCTGAATGGGACCTGGAGACAGTCAAAATCTGGGGATGTGCTGGCCAGCCAGATTAGCCCATGTGGTGAGCTCCGGGTCAACAAGAGAATTTGTCTCAACAGAGAAGATGGATGTTACCTGAGGAATGACAGCCAAGGCTATCCTATGGCTTCCACAGGCTCACGTATGCATACATGCATGAATACATACACATGCACACATGCAAAGATCAAAGGCAGGAAGAGATGTGTGCTGAAGACAATGCAGTCACCAAATGCAGGACCTGAGTCAATGAATGCATTGCTGGCTTCCTTTACAACACCCATCACAAACCTGTATAGAAACAAAGAAAGATTTTTTTTTTTTCGCTCCTTGTGGAGTAGCTACAAATAGTATCCTCTGTCACAATGCCAACACCCTCTTGGTCATTATTAAGCTCCAATTGCTTCGCTCAGCCTAATTTTCAGAGAGGGGCTTTGAAAACCTTTGGGCAGAGGCCAGACAAATCAGACAAGGAGGGGGAAAGAAGAAGCAATCACCCTGCTGTCTATCATCTAATTTATTTTTTCCCCAAATTGGATAATGGTGTTTCCCAGTCCTTCCTGGGGAAGAGCAGCCTGGGAACATGAGTGACACCCCTCATTGCACAGCTCTCATTCGTCAGACACTACCTAACATTTTTCTGCCCCCTAACATTTGGCTGCCCCCTCTTGGCCTAACAGTGTCCTGCAGGATTTAGATGCCTCTTAGCAAAGCCAAGCAGGCTAGGCCTTCTAAAGCATCATTCTGAAAATGCACAGCTAAACACCTGCCCTGGAAACCTCTTGGGGTCCCAGCTGGAAGGGAGAGAAGCTTAACAAATCAGTGCACAGTTCTTCACATTGCACAGCTTTGAAAGCAGGGATAAAGGGGCTTTGGTGAAAACAGGAACCACTTGCTTACAGGTGGGAGAGACAGCCAAGTGAAGCAGAAGAAAAGACATGTAGGCATCTTGCCCTCACCTCCTTCCAGCCTCCCCCTGGTTCTCAGCACTGAAGCAGATGCCTGCCTGACTCAGCTCCAACTTAGGCTGAATGAAATGGAGGCCAGACATCCTAGACTCACCAGAAGCCACACCTCACATCTGCCCCACACTTCCCTTCTCTTCATCTTGCCCAGCATACCAATCCTGCAGGTCAAGCGCACACATCCCCATTGTACCCGAGATTCCAAGACACTTCCAAAGCCACTGAGGGCATCCGTGAGAACCACATGGCCAGGCTTTCCTGGTCCATTTCAATCACATGTCCAGCCTGTTAATGCTTAATGTAATGATTACTGTGGCCGCAGTCGGACATTTTCCATCTCCCTTCTGTTTGCCCATTATAGTCTGTATTCCTTTGCCCTCTTCTCTCACTTTCCTTTGGAGAAATTGGGTGGAATTTTCTTAGGATTTCATTTTAAATCATCTGTTGGCTTTTTGGTTTTTAGCTGCATTTTTAATGTCCAGTTTTAGGGATTCTTGGGTTCACAATAGATGATCACAGTCTAATTTGCTTAAAGTTACCACCCCATGTAGAAGGAACAGCAACAAAATAAAAATAAAAAGGTGTAACAAATGCTCTGTTACCCATACCCAAGCCTTTATAATATATTTGTCATGTATCATATGTATATGCTCTCTATATATGTTGAAGTTAAATAGTTAAATAGATAATGTTTTGGAGATACTAGGAAAATCATATTTGCCTATATAACTCTGCCATCAGATGTTACTCATTGCTTCAGAGGGTGACTTCCCATTCTTCAGCCTGAAGACCTTTCTCCACCCTTGCTTGACAGGCAGGACCTGCTAGTGATTAATTACCTTAGTTTTTTCTGCGGGGAAATGTCTTTATTTCACCTTGATCCATGAAGGTTGCCTTTGCCTGATCCATAGTTCTGGATTCACATGGAGTTGGCGTGGGTATGAGTTTTTCTATAAGCCTCACCAAGAAGCTGCCCCACTACCATCCGGCCTTGAAGGTTTCCGAGGAGGCCTTCGGTATCTAGACTGACTCTCTGTAAGCAATGCATGCCTTCCCCTTTAGGTGTTTCAGCATTTTCCCCTTCCTTTTGTATTTTAGAAATTTGGCTAAGCTGTGAGTAGCTGCTATTTTCTTTCTTTTGTGTGTTGGGGTACACGTGTGCATGTTGAGGCTGAGGTCATCCTCAGGAGCTGACCACCCTGCTTTTGACATGGGACTCAATGGAACCTGGGACTTTTTTTTTCTTTTCCAGCTATGGTGGCTGACCTCAATAACCTCAGGGATGCTCCTGTCTCCACTTTCCCAGATCTGGGATTATAAGCATGCAACACACTTAGCTTTTTACATGGGTGCTAGGGATAAATTGAAGGCTTCATGCGGGTCAACAGGTGCTCTACTGACAAAACCATCTCCCCAGAGCACAAACTCAGTTTCTCCACCCATCTCTGCCTCCCCCATTGTGTGTATGTGTGTGTGTGTTCATATATATATATATATGTATATATATACTTATATACATGTATGTGTATGTATATGTATGTATATATGTATACATGTATATGTATGTATATATGTATATATGAAGTTTGTCTATGCTTTTAAACTAGGTTTTTCATTATCTGAGAACTTGGTTATCAGGTACACATACATATGTATATGTATGTACATATGTATATATGTATATACATGTAACCATGTATATATATGGTTATCAGGTACACATATATATGTATGTGTATGTATATGTATATATGTATATATATGCATATATGTAACTATAATATAGATATAGATGTTATATATTAAATATATTATATATACAAATATATTTTATGTATGCATATGTATATATACATACATGTTTATATTTGCCTACTTTCTATATATACATATGTATGTATGATATGTATATATGTGTGTATGCATATATGTAGTAGGCAAAAATCACCAAAATATAGAAAATATTATCAAGCAATTTAACTAAATTAGCATTTATAGAAGACTCTAATTAACAGTAACAGAATCTACTTTTTCCCAGAGCCCATGTAACATTCAGAAAAAGAAGCTATTTTCTGAGCAAATGTTGACTGTTTTTTGTCTTTAAAAAAATTATACACAATCCAAACATCTATCAAAAGGTGAATATGCCAATGTTTGCGCAATGGAAAATTATCCATCAATAAAGAAGAAAAAAAGAGAATAGAGCCTGGAAAGTCAGCTTAGAGGTTAAGAGCACTGGCTTTTCTTACAGAGAACCTGAGAACCTGGGTTCAGTTCCCAGCACCTACACAGAAGCTCATAACCATCCATTACCCAGTTCTAGGGCACAAGTCACACACATGATACACACATATACATCTGGTTGCTGTATGACCACCTGCATCTGTTAAAATTCATCAAATTGCTCACTGGAGAAGGAAACTCAATGAACATAAATTATACCTCACTAAACACGACTTTTAAAATAAAAACAGTGTGGGTGAGATAGTCTATCCAATGAAGGTGCTTGCTGCCAAAACTGATGACCAGAGTTTGATCTTCAGACCCCCCATGGCAGAAGGAGAAAACTGACTTCCTGGAGAGGTCCTCTGACCTTCACATGTAAGCTGTGGGACACACACACACACACACACACACACACAGACACACACACATACACACACGAAATAAATAAATGTTTAATAATTAAAATGTTATCACCTACGAGAGGAGACTGTTATAACAATTAATAATATTAATAAACCAGTCTTTTGTAGTTGGATCAGCACAGGCCTTGACTTACCTTCCTACATAAGACATTTTGAGCTGCTAAACATCTCCTGCAACATCAAATGGAATGCCATTCAACTCCTAGTTACCAAGAGACCTCCACCACCAAGCACATTTTACTTCTGACACTTATTATGGTCTCTTTTTCTAGGCCAAGAGTGAAAGAAGTAAGAACTATTATAGATTTCAACAGCGTAAAGGTTTGTGGGAATCCACTGCTTCATGGGTAACAGACCACTACCCGTCTTGGTCTGCAATGTCCTCTCTAAGACAAAGACTGTTCAGGGCGATGTTCTAGGAGCCTCTGTTTAGAACAAAAACTGCCTGCCATCCGTGTCTCTCAGATAATGCAGGCTGTCTGGGTCAGAAGGAATCTAATCTGGAGACAAGCTGGAGCTGGGTCGTTGAGTCCCTGACCCACCGAGGGACTTCAGGAAGTCCACAGTTTTGAAGGGGCAGGAGAAGATCCGGGACACAGAGAAGACCTTGCCACAGAGGCAGACGCTCTTGGTGTCAATGCTTGCCTGGTTCCAGCTAAGACAGGGCAATACTGGACAGTCTTTTCATTGCTAAAGGTTAATCTTCAAAAATATTAAATGCCACGCTGCCCTGAAGAAGAGCTTCTGGAAAAGTTCATGGTTTTGCTACCCAAAACCATGCTACCCAAAATAACTTTCTAATTATCCACTAAGGGCTCCGACAGGCCACCTCTAGAAAAACATTTGTCCTTTGAACCTTTTTTTTTTAATTCTGTCTTCTACCACTTTGTTTGCACTTTCCTCAAAGGTACGGCATGATTAATGCAGAAAAAATAAACACTGAAGCCTTACAATCAAATTAGGAGAGCACTTGATAAAAATGAGCCCTCTTCTTGTGAATAATTTGAAAGAATAACTGTTTTTCATTACAACCTCAGCTCCCTCCCAGCAGGTCCTACATAAACCAAGCCAGCTGCGGTTCAAGCGAAGGTCCAAAGGAGGGCCCACTCAAAGTAGGGATGAATCACAACTGTGATCACACACCGGGGTTCTTTCTTTTTTATCCCCCCTAATAAATTGGGCTTGACCTGAAACTCAAATAGAGTTAATTTATAACAGCCCCCCAAATTTTTTTTCTTAACATAACAGTTTGTCTTTTTCTTTTAAATTTAAACCATTATGGCAAATGGAGATTTATTATATACTATAAACACATGTGGCTTGAGCACTGGTATTTAGTCTGGAACTCAGGAGGGGTGGTGAGCTGGTGGTGCAATCAGGAAGTGCCAGGAGACACTCCTGATAAAGACAAAGCATACACTCATTCCACAGCACTTTCTATGGCCACTGTGGTTGTGGCCAAGGTGTGGGCACTGTAGTCCCTGCGAACTGGATGATTAAGTGTGGTCAAGGAGAGGTGTGGTCTGTGAGAGCCACAGCCACCGAAGCAGGTCTAAAAACTTCCACAAGGTTAACCAGAGAGAGCACTGACTTAGAGATGAGCAAAGAAAACCAGCCCAAGACATCTCTCCAACCTAGGCCTGTCCTCCTGCCTCCCCATGTCTGATGGAGCCCAGAAGTGGTCCATGTGCTAGCAGTTCTCTACGTTCTTGTGTCCAGCCTGATAGTACATCCTGGGTGAAGCTGACGATAACCTCATTTGTTTTTAACCACTTGAGGATGGAGTAAGATTCCTGGCCCTTCTTCTGACTCCTCTTGAGTGGGCTGAAATGGTCCACCCCTTTTCAACAAATATCTCTGTATTCTTCATGTGCTAGGGGCTGGGGGCTTTACCATTCACAGAGGGTCCTCTGGCAGACAATAGTAAATGGTGGTTAAAGATACAAACTTTGGAGTGGAGCCTGGCTCTGTCACTTCCCAACTTCTCTAAACCTAAACTCTTCCATCTGTGAAATGGGAATATTTATCTAAGTACCAAGAAATATCTGTTGAGGAGGTTCAGTGATGTAATTCATCACACAGATCCTGTATATATATATATATATATATATATATATATATATATATATATATATATATGTTCTATATTATAATATACATATTATATAATATATATTACAGAGATTCCTGTATGTTTATATATATATATATCAGAGATTCTCTCTCATAACCTCATAGCCATGTAACAGTATAAGAATAACAGTAATGATCACTATTGTTAATCAGCTCTCTATGAGTATATGTTTTCTCTCCAGGACTAATATAAAATAGTAGTTTCCTGAAAGAAGAACCTCCAACCTTACCTTGCTCAGGCCTGACTATGTATTTCCTGATCATAAGCAACTTATTAATAAATATGTACTGATCATGTCAATCCTATCATTCACAAAAACAACTTTTATCATAAAATAAAAACTTGTAAACACTAGAACTAGCCTAATGACACTCTGACACCGAGTCATCTATCCCTTTCCTGTAAAAGTCTGTCCACTGCATGTGTGTCAACTTCTTCACGACCAACTTGTTTTCTAACTTATAAATAACTTATGGATTCTTCCTGCTATTAAGTAGTCTTTGAGTTGGTTTTAGCGGCACATACCTGAGCCTGCGGTCAGCCTGGGCTACATCATAATACAGTCCAAAACAAATGAATGCATGAATATGTACATAAATAGTTTAAACATGGGGGCGGGGTGTGGCTCAGTGCTAGAGCACCTGACCAGCATGCATGGGGTCTTGTGTACAAGCTTCTTTAGAGAAAAAAATCAAATTAAATTAAAAATTCTTCTAAAGAGAATTTGAGATTTTTAAACTACAGCCTGTGAATGCAGCAGTGCAGGCTCCGCACATCCCTCGGTTCTCTCCCTTGCCACCTCACAGATGAAGAAGCCTCCACTGCCAGAGCTCAGAGACACCACTAAAACCTGAAAACATGTGCGGAATCACCTGGCACCAGGCCCAACACTGGTCAGCACTCAATAAATGTTCTCTCATTCCTCCTCTGCATGTCTAGAGTCTTTAAAGAAACTCCATGAATGATTCCAGCTTCCAGCTTAAGATAATGCGTCTCAACTCACACACAGCTCCAGTGCAAAGCTTCCTCTGAGTCCTCAGCCCTCTCCTTCTCCACAGAGTGTGCGTGGCTGGCAAGAGAATGCCCATGGACTCCATGGCCCTCCCACACTAGACCTTCCAGAATCCGCAGCTCTCAGATTAGAATTTTATCGCCAAATCCTTCCCCATTTCATACATGTTCAACTTCGCCTTCCTGCTGGGCTGGGTTATAGACTTTGACTCTACTGTGAGGAACACAGGGCTTGGAACAGGGAGACCTGAGTGCTAATCTCAGCTCTGCTTCTTGAGGTCTCTGGAGCTGCTTTCTTGCCTGCGAGGAGGCTTTGGTAAGCCTATCTGTCCCAGAGTCTCTACCCTTAAGGCCGCAACTGTCTCATTCATAAAGTTCTAGCATGTGCTTTGTCTTTTTAATTATTTATTTTGTTTCAATAAATGAATATACTTTGGTCTCTGTCTTATGAGATTGGTATTGCCACCTGTGCTGCCTGGCAGAGAAGGAAACTGAGGCCTCTCAGTTAAGCAGAACCCCCAAAGTCATCTATCATGCCATATCTGAAAGTGTGTGTGTGTGTGTGTGTGTGTGTGTGTGTGTTGAAAGCATCCTTTCCTGTCCATGGCCCCCATGCCAACTCTGAGTTCTTGGTCACGTGTGCTGACTGGTGGGTCATGGCTTCAGACTTTATGCATGAACATTTTCTGAGATTGCACTTTGACATGCCATTGCGTGAAACAAAATATTGACATGTGGACACGACCAATGTCACAGGAACCGTGCTGTAGACTATAAGATGAAATACACAGTTCCTAGCCTCTACCCACTAGGTGCCAGCAGCAGCTGC
Organism: Psammomys obesus; assembly: GCF_907164565.1. NCBI lineage: Eukaryota > Metazoa > Chordata > Mammalia > Rodentia > Muridae > Psammomys > Psammomys obesus. The sequence continues at coordinate 28,301,376 of NW_026590062.1, forward strand.
CTTGCCCCAGGTCATAATGAAGGAAATGTCTCCAGGTGGTGAGGAGCTGTCCCTCTTCACTGAGAACCTCTGCTGCAAATCCGTGCACCCTGACAACACAGGAAAAATGGGCAGATGGGGGGAAACATCCAGCTAGTGCCTACACAAGAGGTAAGGACAAATGTGGATCCAAATAACTGAATTAATTAATAATTGATAAAATAATAATCCTGCAATGTATCCCTACTTTAATATATCTGACTTATCAGCATGCTCACAGGAAAAGAACACCACATGTGGCAGGCCAAGAGGAAGAGTTCAGACATGTGCATGGCTACTCTAATTAGATTCAGGGCAACCAATCCTTTTTCTGCTGAGATCACATGAGAAGGCATTCTTTCCTTTGCAAATCATAAGCCATAAAACATCTTCACATCCTACATCGCCAAGTCAGTATCTGCAGGTATTTCCCAGGAGAACCAATGCTATCATGGTTAGGTTCTTCGGCTCTCTCTCACAGAAGTCTGTTTTACCGACAAAATACACAGTCTATTTGCAGTCATGTTGTGAAATGACCAGGAAACCTCTTTTAAGCCTCCATTTTTGTAAAATAAAATAAACTTTAGGGGCAGAGAAGATGGTCAGTGAAGTGCTTCTCAAGCAAGCATGAGAAGCTAAGCTGGAACCCAGAACTCTGTAAGAAGACCGGCACAGCAGCACACAGCTACACACATCTGTAATCAGCACTGATGAGGCAGAGACAGACAGATCACTTGGCTATTCACCAGCCAGGTGAGCTTAATCGGAGTGCTCTGGATTCAGTGAGCACCTCTGTCTTAAAAAATAAGATAGAGAAGCAACTGAAAAAGATACCAGATGTTAGACACACACACACACACACACACACACGTGAATCATACATACATGTGCATACATAAACACACAAAGAAAGAAAGAGTACAAGTAGATTACCAATCAACAATAATAAGCTTTGAAAAGTGGAGACAAAGTTAAGATAATCACAGCCAAATCTTTTCTGTAGCCATTCCCCTGATAAAAGAATCTGAGCCCAGGTTCTCAAGTCGTCTATCAAAGCTTATCCATCTATGAGTGTGTACAAATAGAGAGAGAGAGAGAGAGAGAGAGAGAGAGAGAGAGAGAACCTGAAAATTAAGATTCCAAGGTTTTTAGGAATCTCCTTGGCTTTCTTTTGAGGTTGGTTCTTGGTGTGAAACTGTGTTAGGAGAGACCCAAACTTTAAACATACCAGAAAGCACCAGCCACAGTGGGCAGAGGCATCCAGGGCCCCTACATCAGAATTAGTCAGTTTCTGTCACCAACAGAGTGAAAATCCAGAAGTGCTATAGATCATCAGGGACACTTGAGCTTACCGTCATATTTCACAGACAAAATTACATTCCAGGAAGAGAGATGGGGGAAGGGAGCAGAGGTGGAGGGAGGGAAAGAGGGAAAGCCACATAAAAGTTCTGAAATACATCAATGTCCAAAAAATCGAAAGGGGAGGGGAATAAAAAGAAGCCTTTGAGAAGTGTAAAAACCATGAAATAAAACATCTATCTTATTTCAGGGTCCTGGAGTAAATAATATTTCTGATGCTCCCAAAGAGAGTCAAATGCAGCCAGCAAAACAAACACAAATACAAATAAATACTGGGCAACTGAATTAGGGAAGCACACAGAGGAATTTCGAACTAGGATGAAGGTTTGGTTCAAAAATGAGTTCCTGCTTTCCTCCTCCTACACACCCCTCATTCTTTTCTTCATGAAGTAAAATCCATTATTTTGAAAACACCATTTGAAATCCTCAAGAAAGAGCAAAACACAGTATTGTGGTATTCCAAAGTAATAGCTCTTGTTTATAACCATATAAATTTAGCCCCTGGCACTATAGGGCTTATATAATAGAATAGAGTTATTTTAACAGGGGCCTGTTTAAGAGGCAGCAAAATGCTCGGCTCATTTTCTCCAGTGGGAGGGACACAGCCTCGTGTGAGAGGGAGAACATGCCGAAGTCATTACCTTGGGAAGGCCATCCGTCAAAGCTGGGTCGCTCTGGCATGGCCAGCACCTCTGGTGAGATCAGAGAGGCGCCTCTGCTTGCAATTACCAGAGAAGGGCCTTGGCTTTGGACAGCCTGCTATCAATTACGACCCTGGCCTCACCGCTTGGACTTGTCAATTTCCCAGTGTCTTCTGTTTTGTAACAGTGAGAAAAAGGGCTCCTCCTGACTGATTCTTGGAAGTTCCTCATGTGTTGTGTCACTCCTCAGTGTCATTAACAATTCAATTAAAATTTCACAGTGCACAAGACAGGCAGTGTTGGACAGAGGCTGAGAGGGTCTGACCAGGAGGTTCCAGAAGGACCTGCAATCGGGCCATGTCCGATCACACCAACCCAATCTTGAAATATTTTTGACTTCTCAAGTCAGGCTTACATGTGTCTCCCACCTGACACAATGCTGGCAAGAAAACATGTTTGATGTTCTCACCCCATGGCGGGGAGGGGGTCATTGATGGAACAGAATTTCAGGCCAACTAGAAACAAAAATCTCATGTTATTACACTCAACATTCTGGCTCTGCAATAGATAATTCTCAGTGCTCACAATCAGCTACCTTTATCTATGGTATAGTCTAGAAACTTCTTTTTGCTAAATTCATCATTCTATGGATTTTGCTGTTCTTGTTTGAGTCCCTGCTTTTTTTTTTTTTTTTTTTTTTTTTTTTTTTTTTTTTTTTTTTTTTTGTTCCTGGAGCCCAGCTGCCCAGAGGAACTGAAGCAGACGGGTGTGAATCAGTGAATCACAATTAAATGATTCAGGAAGGTAGATGATGGAGAATGCTGAGGCAGAATGACTAGAAACCAGAAAGACTTGCTACTGTCGTTATTAACTCTCTGCAAGTGCAAACACCCCTTTGTCTGGCTGAACGATGGAGCGACACATGCTCAAGTGTTTCTAAGGGTCCCCGGGGGTTTAGGGCAAAACCAAAAAAAAATAAAATAAAATAAAATAAAAGTTCAGGCTTAAGACTTCTGAGGCATCTTTCTCTCTAACCCTCTCAATGAGTTTAGTCATGCAAGGAAAGATTCTTTAAACTTACCAAAGACTTTGTTTAATGCCCAAGAAAATGCAGACTGTCAGCACCCTTTGTCAGGATTTGGTGGCTTAAGTCTGTTCCCCAACACACTGGTGACCCTCCACCTTCATTCACTAGGCTTCCTTTTGACATCAAGTGCTGGATAATTGTTTGATTTCCTTTAGGTAAAGGGAGATTAAGTGCCTGGCTGCAACAGCTGACACACAAAAGGGAAGATATAGTTTAACCACCATATTTATCAAGATAATTTTTCTTCCACATGCTGATTAATAACATTAGCCAACATCCCCTTTGGCTTGGTGTGGGGGTAGGGAAAGAGGGAAGCTGGGGACAGAAATGTCCCCCTCAGAGTATCAGAAACAGGAGCTGACAGTTCAAGGCAAAAAATGATTTGCATGTAAATTCTGATCAAAAGCAAGTCTGCACCCTGAAGTTGTCAAGTTTAGCTACCAATTTGACACTTAAATGGGCTATAGCAAAACTTGATTTAACCTGAAGAGGGAGAAAACATGGCAACTCAATTATCCCCTAGCAGATCGGATCTGGCAGTTGAGGTCAAACTTTTCACCCTCTTGTTGCATTTCTCAATACCTGATGCTTTAAACAAACACTATGTATTCCTACTCCGACCCGGAGGAAAATGCATTTCTCAGGGCTCCCTACTGTGGCCCAGATTAAAAAATAAAGTTTCACTTGTGTGGGATCTGGAGCCATTTTCTCCATGTAAATTTCAGAATAAATCAGGACTTAAGAAATAGCCTTTTGCACTAGAAAAAAAGAAGAAAGTCTCTGCTAAAAAGAGATGGGGAGAAAGGGGGGGGGAGCATCATGGGGGAGATTTGTGGTGTACTAAAAGATGATTTAAAAGCAAATATCCCCATAGCATTAGAGGCAAAACACTGACCTGTTTTTAGTTTGCTTTTAATATATTTCATATTTGAGCTCAGGCTGAACAGCACATCAATTCAGTGGGGAGAGAAACAGCTACCTACTTCTAAATCAGCTCCAAATTTATAGGGGACAAAGTTCCTGGTAAGGCCCAGGGACAAAGGCTCACAAACAGAAAGATCCAGGCTCGCCACCCAGCTGGGCTATGGCATTCCCAGTGCCCCTGGGGTTTGAAGGGAGCCAAGCCTGGGCTATTGAGGCTCCAGGAAGACCTCCCATTCCTGCAGTTAGACCAACTGTTAACCAAAACTCTTCTAAACAGCTTAAAGTAAATCCAAAATTATCATCTATTTTTTTAAGTTGGTTTTAAGCTCATTCTAGAAAAACGAGTTAACTGATTTTTTACATCCACCCTAGTTTCTAGAATCCAGAATGAGCAGCCGAGGAGGAGAGCAACTAGCTTATTTAACCAACAAACATATTAAAACTGTGTTGCATTCCAAGCCCTATGCTAAGCACAATGAGATCAAATATTAGTAATATCTGCTTCCACAATCTGGTATACAGCTAATTACAAGAGAGTGGGAAACATAGGAGGGATATTGGCAGCACATGAGAACAATGCAGCTGGGGAGCCATTCTGAAGGGAGCAGAAGTATTTGATTCCCAGTCTCAGTATCCAGCAGACAGTGGCACAGGAAGGCCAAAAAGGGGGAAAGATGTTTCTACAGGAGCCAGCAAGGGGGGAAATGTGAATGTCAATTTGCCTTGGTGCCAGGTAGATGAAAGACCGTATAAGCAGACAAGACTCCTATGGCCATACGTAAGACAAAACCCAAGCTGTACTTGTCACGTAGGTGCCCTCCTGTGGGCTGCTTATACCACCCACCCCAAACTTGAAATTCCCCCCTCATGGCTCCAATGCTAGCCTTTCTGCAGACCCTGCAGCATGCCGAGCCCATGCTGGCCCAGGGCCGTTGTGCTTGCTCTGTGCACTTTGGCTCCTTCTACCAAATTCCCAAACCTTTGTGTGGCTCAAGCATCTCACCTTTCAGGTCTCTGACGAGCAGCTTACTCTCAGAGTAGTGTACCATGACACTCCATCTAAAGTCACTCTCACAGCAGCTTCTCTGAAATGCTGATGCTTAGGCTCTGTTTAATTTTCCTCACAGCCTGTATGACTACCTGAAATTGTACTGTCTGTCCCCCCCCCACATGCAACCTTCCTCACTAGGATGGAAGCTACAGAAAAACCAGTGCCATCTGCCCAGTTCCTGGGAAAGATTGCAGGTGTTCAATAAGTATATTGTGACCATATTAAAACCCATTAAGACACTAGATGCCATTAAGCTAATTATCCTGAAATTAATAAAGAAAATTAAGGCCCAGAGCCAAATTCAGCACACATCTTCACTTCTAACAGCCCCTGCATCAAGACCAAATAACTCTACAAAGATGCATGCAAATGGCGCATTTATTTGAAATGGAAATAGCCAGAGGGGCAAGATCACCATTGACCACTGAACTGAGCCAAATCTCTGTAATCTTTCTAAAGAGTACATCCTCATCCCTGACCACTTTCCCTGGCTTCCCACAAATCAGGCCCCCACCACTGCCCAGAAAGCCACATGGGAAGTTGCTGCGTTCTGCTCCTGAAACGATCAGGCATTTTTATCAGTATCATTTGCCAGTATAAATATTTCCCCCATAACTTTGTATTTAAAATAGGAGTGCACCAAAGTGGGACTTACAATGTGCCAAGGAAATGGTTCCATCTACGGTATTCATGACTTCAGTCATTCTCTCATAAAACAAGAGATGAAATAAAATGTATGACATTCCCAAAGAGGGAGTTTCTCCCGTAATTCATCTTAAAACGCAACATTCTGTCATCTCAAGTAACACTTACTGAAAGCAGCCATCAATACTTTTTGTCAAAAGCCTATACTCTGTGTAAAATGTTCCATCAATCTCTATTTACATAAAACAAAGAACTTTCAGTGTGGCTCTCTCACGTAGCCATCCTGCGTCTCCATCTCTACTTTCCATGCTTGGCTGAAAAGAAACTAACTGACCCCAGAAAAATAAAGACTGTTAAAGTCAGAGTTGTGGGGAAAGGGAGAAGTACAAAAAGAATATCCCACACAATGAGACACACATCCTTTGGGTGGGGGGGACTTTAGTTTCAAACCCATAGAAGTACTTTTCATTTAAAAGAAAAAAATCCATTGGAAAGAAAATGCTTTAGGAGGCCTTCACGCACCAGCACACCCCACTAACATCCCACATGGAGCTGGTACCCTGCTGAGTCAACACTGCTGTGGGCAGACCCAGGCACTGACTCCAAGCCACACCGGGGAGCTGTGGGTCCTCGAGAACAGCATCGCCTGGGGATGTTTATTAAACAGGCAAATTAAAGTATTAGCCTTTCACCCTGAAGGTGTGAAGTTCAAATCCCAGCTTAGGGAACAAAACAAGAGTCCCTCTGCCAGCCTCTCCCTACAACCTGCTGGCTGGAATGATGCAGGCCCAGTCCTCTGACCCAAAGTACAGTCAAAGCCAAGGAAAAGTACCAGAGCCCATCTGAGGTATTCTACCTTTGTACCCAGTAACCATGGCATCCTAACTATCATCCCAATGACATCAACAATTCAAATGTAAAGGTTTTGTTGTTGTTGTTTTAACAAAGAATACCATGCAGCTTCCTTTTTTTTTTTTTTTCTTTCATTGCAAATAGGAGATCCACTAAGGAATCATCAGCCCCTCATAATTATGCCTTGCTTCCCAGCACCTACTGTGTGAGGTAGAATAGGACAAAGAAAGAGAGGCAGACTTGGTTTCAGAAGGCTGTATAGCCTTAACCAAACTACTGTCTCCCTCTATATCTCTGGTGATTTCTTCACCAGTGACATCACAGTTCGGTTAGTCTGCTCTGTCATACTTGCTGAGCAACACAAAGACTCCAGGGCTTCTGGGAAAGGAAGGGATAACTGAGCAAATCAGGTGGCAGCTCCCTCTTTGGCATAACATTGGACCTGATTTACATCCAAAGGGCGGCAAAGCTTAAGGTTTCATTGGTCTCAACAGCCCTGCCATCCCTGCCATTTTTCCACTTCAGAGGATGGCAGAGCAGGAACACAGACAGACACACCCCTCAGACAGGAGGGATTACTGCCAAACCTTGGCTCAGTGAGAACAGAGGGAAGAGGGCAAAACAACCCCCAGGAAGGCATATGGTAACTATCTGAGAACCAGTAGGACGCAAGAAGGTCAGGGCTTCCAAAGGGTAGAACCTGGACTGCTAAAGGATAGAAAATGTTCTCAACCAAGGGGCAATCTAGAGCAGCAGCAAGAGCACAGAGACAGGCAAGAGGAACATACACAAAGAGCAAGCCACTCTGGCAAAGAAAAGGAAGTGGGGGTTATAAGAAATACACATGCCTGACAATGGACTTGTGACCCGAGTCACAAGTGCCACACAGTCACACATGCAAACGCCCCCAAGAAACTCAGCTGACTTAACAGTGCTTTTAATCACATTTTCTGTTCTGTAGTCAAATTTTTGGAGTTAAATGTCAAGTAAGGTTTGAACACAAAGTCCCTTCCAGATTTTGAAAAAAAAAAAAAAAATGCTACAACAGGGATGGAAGAGGGCAGAGGAAGGTGAGTATGGCCAAGGAATAATGAATGATACGTGTGTTTGAAATTATCATCATGTAACCCATTATTTTATATGCTAACACTCACACACATACATGTGCTCCATGAAAGGAAGGAAGGAAGGAAGGAAGGAAGGAAGGGAGGGAGGGAGGGAGGGAGGGAGGGAGGGAGGAGAGAAAGAATAGAAACTTTAAATTTTTCAAATTCTCTATCAAAAGAGCTACAAGGAAGCCAATGCACACTTGAATTGAACACTATAGACTGGACCACAGATACAGCAGAAGTTCTAGGAAAGGCCTTGAATGATCAACTTCAAGCATTATTTCAATTTCCTCAAAAAATGAACATAAGGTTTTTTGGTCCGGTTTACTTGCATAATTTAGCTCATCTTCTCCCCTAAAAATTCACTAGGAACAAAAATGAAACTGAGCCGGGAAAAGGAAAAAGGAAAAAAAAATTATCTGAATGTGGTGGTTTGAATAAGAATGGCCCTGTAGGCTCATCTACTTAAACGCTTACTCAACTAAGCATTAGCGGAACTCCTTGAAAGGATTAGAAGGAGGTATGTCTTTGTTGGAGGGAGTGTGTTACTGAGGGGTGGACTTTAAGGTTTCAAAAGCTCATGCCAGGCCTAGTCTCTCTCTGTGTCTTTCTCTGTCTCCTTCTGTCTCTCTTTATCTCTGTCTCTGTCTCTGTCTCCCACACACACACACAGATCAGGATGTAACTTCTGCCATGCCTTCTGCCATGCTTCCTGTCATGATGATAATGGACTAAAACTCTGAAACTATAAGTAAGCACCCAATTACATGCTTTCTTTCATAAGAGTTGCCTTGGTCGTGGTGTCTCCTCACAACAATAGAACAGTGACTAAGACAATGGATTTAAGGTTTTGCCTTTCACACAGGGACCCACAATCTGAATAACAAATCAATAAGATACTGTGGACAATGCAGTCCCCCCATAATACAAAACAAAACAAAACAAAACAAAACACTGGGGAAAAGAATGAAGGCATCTAAAGGAAAGACAAAAATGTGTGAACAGGAAATCTAAGAAGAAAAAGAGAATAGTAAAGACTCAGCCAGTGTATGTGCCCCAGACTCCAAAAGTTGGGAAGGGAAGCTGAAACAGGAGGATTTTAGTGCCTTGGTAAATGCCTTGGTACCTTGGGAAATTTTGTCTCAAAAATTTAAAAAAAAAAAGGGGGGGGGAATAAAATAGAAAGAGATCCTGTGGATGTTGGTCATTTGGTAGTGTGTGCAAAGTGCACAAAGCTCTGCCAGCACATGAACAAGGTATGGTAGCTCACACTGTGATCTCAGCACCTGGGCAGTAAAGGTAAGATGATAAGAAGTTCAAGGTCATCCTTGATTACAAAATGAGTCTGAGGCCAGCCTGGACTGATGAGACCCTACATTAAAAACAAACAAAAAAATTTAAGCTTTTCTGAATACTTATGGCTGCTAAAGTATCAAGTTAAATCCTTGTGAGACTGTTCAACAGTGATGTGGAAAGCACACTAAAATTAGGCCAAAGAAAGGAACAACATCAAACAATTACATGACAGGGACTGGCAAGATGATTCTGCAGGTAAAAATCACTTGCTGTGTACACTAGTTTCCTTTCATTTGCTGTGAGAAAATGCTCTGAGCAAAGGTAACTTATGAGAATAAAAGTATCTGTTTGGCTTACACTTCCAGGTCACAGTCCTTCACCGAGGGAAGTTGGGGTAGAAAGTCGAAGCAAAAACCATGGAGGCCCTCTGTGTGCTAGCTTGCTTGGCGCTTGCTCGGGTTTGTGCTCAGCTAGATTCTTTATACAGCCCACAACTACCTGCTCGGGGGGCTGGCCCTTCCCATCAATCAACAATCAAGACAATCCCTCACAGACCAACCTGACAGGGACAAGTACTCCGCTGGGACTCCTCTTTTCAGGTGATCCTAGGCTCTGTCCTGTTGACAGTTAATGAAAACTAGGACACCACCAAAGCCAATCTAATCGATCTGAGTTTGATCCTTAGAACTAATTTAAAGGTAGAGAAAGAGAACAACTCCACAAAGTTGTCCGGCCTTACACAGACAGAGAGGCACGTTTTCCACACATGCCATTCATACACACAACAATGAAATAAACATTTTAGTTACGTGACAATAAACCTCTAATTTAAAAAAGAAAGTGGTTTTTTTGGCTTTTGTTTGCTTTGTTTTGTTGTTTGTTGCTTTTTGTTTGGGGGTTGTTTTGGGTTTTTTAGTTTATCAAAAAGAGTAACGGCTCTGTAACAAAATCAGATGTTTTTTTCTCCCATACATGTGACCAGGTCCACACGTGGTAGACAAAGACACATTACTTATTTGGGGTTCTGAACTTTTTGTTGTTGTTTTCTTCTAAAGTTTATACGAAAAGAAACACTCTGGAGTATATTTTAACCTCGTGTTAACACAACTTTCCCTCAAATCTGACCTGCCCCTTACCTAAATGCCTAACCTGCTCAAAGAGGGAGGAGAAAACACATCAGCACACTTCCTTAAGAACCCTATTTTCAGATTCAAAAATCCCTAAATAAATAAATAAAGTCAAGCTTGAATTATTCAGCTGCTCTGTGCTCTGCAAGAAGGTTTTATGAGCAGCTTTTTGTCCATCAGCCATCACAGGTTGGGAAAAGGAAGACAGATACACCGTAATTCAGATGCTATTCTGGTCTTAGTACATGACCCGATGTGTGGCTCAGAGTCAGCTTACCCTCCACGTGCTAACACACACTTTGGAGAGCAGTCCTTGACTTAAAAACCTGAAGATCAGAAGTCCCTGTCATCTTCCGCTCTTACTTGTAAACCCAGAATTCCTCCCTACCTAAAATATACATCCACAACACTGCAAGGAAAGCAAATAAATTTTTCAAGAGCTGGGGTGGCTGGAGACCATCTTAAATGTCATTCAATTCAGCTTTTTTTCACTGTTTTAATATACTACATGGCAGTAGGACTCAGGAGGCCCCATGGGCTACTAATGGCCTCACTGTTCACACAGCAATATCCAAAGTCAGCTAGTGACCTGGGTTTGCATTATAAGTACTTCCCGTGAGAGCCACTTCAAATGCTCACCCTCATATACCAGGTACTCTGGAAAGAACCCACGCAGCGTACACGCTGTGGTTACTGTGCCGGTTACTTTAGGGTTGCCCTTTGATGCTAAACATGGCAAGAGAGACCTCAGAACATCATTCCAGTTTCTGAATTCTTAAACCCAGTTTAAGTCGGACTATCTCTCCATGCAAAATAAAGAATCCTAATTTTAGAGGCTGGAGAGGTGGCTCAGTGGTTAAGAGCACCTGCTGTTCTTCCAGAGGACCTGGATTTAGAGCATCCACAGGGAGTTCACAACTGTCTGTAACCTCTCTTTCAACCTCTATTCAATATAATACTAAATTTATTAATATTAATATAAATTAATATTAAATTTATTAAAATATACTCCAGAGTGTTTCTTTTCCTATAAACTTCAGAAAAAAAAAAAAAAAAAAAAAACAAGAAGTTCAGAAACCCAAATAGTGAAGGGTACTATTCACACATGTGATGCATATACATACATAAAGGCAGACACTCACACAGAAATAATAATATTTTTAAAAAGAAGAATCCCAATTTTATATAAGAAATATGCTTTATTATAGCATTTGTCTTTTTATTCTATGACAAGCTTTTAGTCCACTCCAAATGCCATGTCCTCTGAGGAAGTAATTGATCATCACTCTCATCATGCCCTACTGACTCCTTCTCCACCCTTGCCCCTAATTGCACCCAACTCTCCCAGTGGGCTTGGAAGGCAGGGACAGCTCATTGAACCCCCACCATTCTTTAGCTAACCATTTTTCAGCAATTGAAAGGACACAAGAGTTTTCTACATTGCCTACAGGTGGTTGTTCTATTTCCATAAAATCTTACTGTGAGTCTATACTTTTAAAATTGCTAACCAAGTGCTCGTCTTTTCTTCTTGCTAAGTGTCACCGGCAGCCCTGACTGTGGACTGGGAGTCCTAGTGGCCTGTGTGCCTCCCAGACAGTGAGCTCTAGGAGGGAAATTACAGCATCTCCTCTAGAGTTCCTAAGTGCCTAGAGCTGAGCTGTATATAGAACAAAGCAAACAAGAGCACATCCGGGCCAACCACCACACTCACCGTCAGAGAGAGAGAGAGAGGGCCACCTCCAAACCTGTGCCTCTGCCCTTAGTGCCTCGGGGACCCAGGCTCAAAAGCTATACCTGAGGACTCAGCTCCAAAGACTGAGGGCAGAACAAAGACCACAGTGTTCTTCACAGAAGAAAATGAAAGAGGCACAGCCTCTGCTGTGATGGAATCAGGTCACCAAGAACATCTTGTCACCCTTCCTACAGGATCTGGCTCAAGCATCTAGCCTCTGTTGGGAAGCCAAACAAGTCAAAGATACTAAGGAAGATAATGGGGACAATGACTTGACCAGCTGCTGCTTCAAGGACACAAAGGAGACATTTATTCTCTTTTGGAAAATGGAAAGTACTGTCCTGTGCCACTCACTGGCCCTTTTCCAAGGTCAAGTCCAGTTGACCTCACTGAACTTTGTGTCCTGGTTTTCAAATGTACATTAAAGCTGGCTCTGTGAAAGGTGGCTCTGGGACTCTCAGAAAGCCATAGAATCTCACTTAGTGAAGTTCTGGCTTTAGAGCCACAGAAAACAGTTCAACAATGACTTTGCCTTTACCCCAGTGGTTCTGAGGACCAGTTTCAGGGCCACTCACTCAACTCGCACTATCTAGCAATGAAGGGGACTTGCTGGGATTGAGGTGAGTCTGGCTGTTGTGACTCTTAGGCATGTTCACACTGCCAAGAAGGCATCTTTCCCATGAGTATGTGAGAAGAGACACTTCAGCTCATACTGTCACACCTGGTGAGCTGTCCATCACTCTCTTGGATATAACTGTTTCTCCTTTAGGACTAAACTCCAATGACAACAAGCTTCCTGGCTCTCTATGTTCCCTGGCCTCTACCCCTCTTCCCCACCCCATCCTACCCCAGAACTTTATTTGTGGTGTAATGCCTTCCTGCAGATGTGTGTATTTGTCGCATAAGCTCCATGAACTGATGGCCAGCAGGTCTCCTGTCTCTCCCTGTGATACCAAGACCAACACACAGGGTCTCACAGCTGTGTCCAAGGAAAACAGGAGCTTGCTAAGCTTCAGTCCTCTCAGTCTGATGCAGAGAGAATGCCTCTCTTTCATGACTATTGGATAACCAAAGATAAGGTATGAGCATGCTCTAGCGCCATCTCATGTGACCGACCATAAAATCTGCCAGGGATTGTGAATATTGAACTATTTATCTCAAAATGCCCAGTGTTCACCCATGGAAGGGCAATTAAGACCTAAGGACACAAAGGGTTTACAGGCCAGAAATGAGGGCATGATACTTCCGGAGACCCTGTCCTCTAGAATCAATCCCTAAAAGTCCATCCTTAGGTTCCATATCAGAAAAGTGCTCAGAAATATAGATGAGATGTCCCTGGCCTCTGGCACTTCCCAGACTCAGTGGATTGTTACATGAAACCAAGGGTCTGTGTGAGGGAATGCAGGAAGATGTTCCCGCCTTGGAGAAGGAAGGCGGGCTGATTTATGAGGCATGGCTCTAAAGAAGCTAAGTACACAGTGACCAGGGTGGGAATGGGGGAGCGCCTTTCACAGCTACCAACCACCAGAGATGAGTCAACACTGGGGTCAGCAACTCTGAGGTCAGCGGTGCAAAACACAGGTCCCTGCATTCTGGGAAGAACTCGCAGGCATCCTGTCACTTGTCAACTGACCCAAGGTGCTCTGGCCATTCCTGACACTGCATCCCTGTGGTGGTATAGTGCTGCTAAGAGATTCCTCCTCCCTAGGGAAAGCTGCAATGAGTAACTCCATGGAGACAGACCAGGAATTCTCATGCATCTTTCCCATCAGTCAAGACATTTTTCAAACAAACAAAAAAAAGGCATATGTTCACTGCTGAAAATTGAGGAAATATAAAAAGCAGGGATAAATACTCAGAATCATGTTTTAGGCCCCCCAAAAGTTTTTTAAACATTTACTTTATTTTGATTATGGATGTATATGTCTATTCATAAATATATGTATATGAGCATAGGTACCTATGGAGGAGAGAGGCCTTGTACCCCTCAGAGCTGGGGTTACAGGCAGTAATGAGGTGCCATGTTAGTGCTGGGAACCAAATCCAGCTACTGTTCCTAGCTACTGAGCCATCTCCCCAGCCCCTATGCCATGCTCTGTTCTCATAACTTCCATCAAATGATGCTACTCACCTTGTAATCTATTCGCTCCAGAGCTTCAAGACAACAGAGGCTCATGGACTCTCCTGCCACTCCTACTTCAGGGTTTGTGCATATTATTTAAAATATGAGATCAACCAATATTTCACAGTGGGGATAAAAAATAAAAAAGCACAGGAAAGCAAAACCTTACCATCAAGGAGCTTGGTATTAAGTTAGGATTTAAAATTCACGCTTATACACATATGATATAGAGTAGCATTTGACATATTGTATACAGTAGCATAAAAAGAAAAGACAACCGCACTGTGCACTTAGTAGTTGTGGTCAGAAACTTTCTGGCAGTACATGACATGAACATCAAAAGAAATGGGTATAGCTTTGGAAATTATAAAAGGCTTTGGAATAAACACAACTGGGTAAGACAGACCCTAAAAGCGAAGATTATTCCAGCAAGTTGGGTCAAGAATGAGATAAACACAAGAAAACACAAATACATTTAAGCCAAGATTGGGAGACCAGCTGGGCAAGTTTACAGTAACTTAGATTACAGAGAGAAAAGAGGTTTGGGGTCACATGGCAAAGGGCCAATTTTTCCTTTTATAAAGGCTTCAAAATGCGATTACATTAATCCCATTCTCACCAAGTAAATGTGACCTTTTAAGTCAATCGGCCCGTCAAGAACCATCCATGCCAGAGTCAATCCTAACCATTTGACCATTTTCATCTTCATCTCTAGATCAAGGAGCCAGCCCATGAGAGCTGAACACTCTGATCATCTGCAAAATTTCAGGTTGTGGGCATGACATTCTGGGACGCACTCTCGCCCTCAAAAGCCACACAGCCCCTTAAGAAGGCTCATCCTTCTGAGGACCTCTACTTTTAGGGAGCAGATTAGTAACTGGGTGCCACCCGTGGCCTAAAATGTTCTTCCTTTCTCAACTAAATGAGAGATGGGAGAATCTGTGCGTATAGTTCCCAGCCCCAGTCTCTGCCTGGTCTGGAGACTTGTCAGTGGACTTAAGAAAATGTAGTTATCACCAAAATCCCAGCTACACACAAACATAGTGTCCATTCCTGTAACCCCCACTACTCGAGAGGCTGAAGCAGCGATTGCTGTGAATTCGAAGCCAGCTGGGGCTACCCAGTGAGTTCAACGCTAACCCAGGGTACAGATGGCAACTTGGCACTTGCTATATAGCACAGGCTAGCTTCAAACTCCTTCCTGAGCCTCCTGGGTGCCAAAATTATAGGCATGCACCACTATGTCCAATGTCTACTTTACTCATCTTCTATGTTTGAAATCCTAAATTCTCCATTCTAAATCCCTCAGAATAAACTTTATATCTATCTGTAGACCACAGAGCCTCAAATTCCATAGGAGAAGCCATCTACACAAATGGCTCTTAAAGGGTCATTCTCACTGACTTACTATTTTTCTGCCTACAAGACCTTGGCACAGGAACATAAAAGAAAGGAAGGCCCAACGTTTCCATGACCTGTGTATGTCAGGCACTGTATTTGGAGTTTTGTAAATATTCAAATTGATGCCCACTCTAGAGACCAGCGACCCCAAGACTCACGAGTCAAAATCTTGCTCAAGGTCACTTAAATTGAGCTGAGAAAATATTCAAACTTGAGTATGTCTGCCTCCACAGTCCACTGTACCCCAAAATCAACTCCTTAAATGAATAACTTGCCAAAAAGATGCAAGTTGAAGGACCACCAAAAAAGATCAGTCTCCCAAAACGCCTCCCCAAGGCTAGCAACTTCTTCACTGTGAGTGTGCCGTTCAGGTTGTTTTGTCTAAGATGCCTCTATAATCTTATGAATAAGCATCTATTTCTATATTAACCCTTCATTAGTTGTGAGTCCTTTTCATATAAACTGTTTTGTTGACTCTGAACACGTTATCTCCACACTGCTCCAGACCCTTAAGTGTTCCAACTCCTCTCTCTCTCTCTCTCTCTCACTTATTCTTGCTCCCTCCTCCCCTCTTCCTACTTCATCTCCTCTCTCTTGCTCCCTCCTCTCTTCCTTCTTCCTCCCCAATCCCTCCTCCCCTCTATATGTATGTGATGTGTTTGTACACAAATGTACATGCATGCTTGTAGAGGCCAAAGGTTAACTCTAGTGTTGTCCTTTATGCTTTCCAGGCTATCTTTTGAGAAAGGCTCTCTCACTGAAGCTAGAGCTCATTGATTGCCTAAACTGGTTGGCCAGCGAGCTCTGGAATCTACCATTCTTTGTTCTCCCGATCCAGCTTGTACAAGAGTGCTGGGGATCCAAACTCAAGTCCTCACAATTTTTGGGCCAGCACTTCACCTACTTAGATATCTCCCCAGCCTTCCAACTCTGTGTTTTCAGAAGCTTATTTTGTATGCAAATTATCAGCTGGGGTGAAGGCTGCCAGTTGACCAAATAATAATGGGGAAGGAGCTTCAGCAAATGGCAGATAGAAGGGTGCTGAAGAGAAGAACAGTAGAGGAAATTAGTCAAAGCTCAGTAGTTCAGAAAAGTCCTTGACAAGAAGTACAACATGCCCACCGGGATCCTCAGCCTCCCTTAGGAACACAGAGCTAGAGGTTAACGGTACCCATCACACAGCCCGTTTTCAGCTGAAGCTGGACACAGCTGTCCAGATGTTATTACTAGCCCAGCCACAAGACAACCTCAGGTTACACCCAGCATATTTATTTCAACTCCCTCTTCTTTTTTTCATTTTCAGACATGTTCAATTTGGACAACAAATTACATGGTCACTTCCGTTATTCCCTGCCACAATCAGGCTTGGAGGCAGGTCCCCGTACCCTGCTCGTGCAGTTCTAAGCTAATGCAGGCTTCCCGTCGATATAGCTAAGCCCTCCTGCTTTGTCTAAGTGAAGAGCAACATGACAGCAGATCACACGGAGGCCCCTGGGCAGGAGAACTGGGCACCCGTCATACCAGAGCTCTTACTCCTTCCGTAATTATGAGGTGTCCAACACGCATAGCACCAACCCCCACATACAGTACCATGTAATTACGGGAAGACTTGAAACAAGATGTCCTCAAGGTGACACAGGCTTTGTCAATAGAACACATGTACACACATGCCTCAGCACCCGGCTCTCACGGGATCTCTGCCCAGAGACAGCAAGCAACTGCTTATATACAGACACACTCCACAGTGAAGCCGTGTTCCTCAATGTCCCCATGTCACTTCCAGCACCTCGTGAGGGAGGAAAGTAAGCTTGCAAGCTCCAGGTTACAGGCAGGGAAACTGAGGTTAGTTCAAGGAGGGGCATGGCTATCAACAACTGTACTGCCAGGCAGAGGCAAAGCCAGGGCCAGACCCAGGTCTTCTCATGGCCTTTTGGGGGCTCACTCTACCAGGCATAGCACTCTGCCCAGAGCCAGCTCCTTCAAGGTAGAGCAGCTCTTGTCTGAGTCCCGATTTTCCAGGATGCTTTGTTTTCATCCACACCTTTCCCATACATGCCTTTAAAAAAGGTTAAGTTCAATTCAGTTCTTGTTTAGTAAATAATTCCTCTTTGTTCAGTCTTGATACGTTGGGTCTGACTCTGGCCCCATCCACAACACTAAGGAAGGCTTACAATGAAAGACGGTCTGCTACTTGGGACTCATGTCCCTTGATCTCCTTAGTCATTCACAAGGTGAGGGCCAGAACAATTTGCTTCAACCTCTTTGTGTCTTGGTTTCTTTTTCTTCAAAATGAGGAGACTGCCCACCATGGTGGCTCATGCCTATAGCCCCAGAACTCAGGAGGCTGAGGCAGGAAAATCACCATAAGAGCAGCCTAGAATATGGAATGAGCCCATGTCTCATAAAAAATTTAAAAAAAAACATAAAATAAGAATGTTACCAAGTAACATACCTATCATCCCAGTACTCAGAAGGCTGAGACCTTGCTAGTTCAAGGCCAGGCTGGGTTACACAGTGAAAGCCTATCTCAGATAAAAATAAATACATACATACATACATACATACATACATACATACATACATACATACATACATA